>NC_052513.1:33882611-33939980 GCF_014356525.2 Nilaparvata lugens | reverse complement strand
GGGGGGGGTTTAATTGACGATCTGTTTGGAACCCATAGACAAACAAATCTTCATTGTCGGGCAACAGATCAAAACCTTTGTCTCCAATACGTGTAGAGCATTTCTGTGGCTTGTATGCTAAGATGAACCGTTTATTTTCATCGCTCAAATTATCTATATGATTTTGAAGGGATGTTGCGTCATCACAAAACCGTCTTTCCTTTCTTAATAAATGGTACTTATATTGTAAAATTTGTTTGTTGGTCATAAAGTTTTCTTTTCTAATGCTTTTCATATCACTGCTCATATTAACAGTGGTAAACTTTTTCCTGATAAAGTTTGGGTTAACCCCATCCTTCAATAATTTTGCAACTTCGAGTCTAGTTTCAGGCAACCATCGACTGAAGATAATATTTCTTTCTTCACAAGGATGTGAATGTTTCGAAAAATACTTTACTTTAACTTTTCCATTATCATATTCATGCACATATATTTTCGAAGTACATTGAATATTGGGAATTTGGCCATAACTGCGCCTACGAACTGAGTTTTTCATCTTTTTAGTCTCTGATCTTTTGCGGAACATACATCTGAAATAAGAATATTTTTTATCGGTGTCTTTTGATTTAAAAATTTTGGTACCATTAATCTTTACATAAGAAGTAAACTTTTTTTCACTAACATTTCTCATCCATGAGAAAATAATAACATTACATTCCATATTGATAATAACATTACATTCCAACTTTGGTTATTTGATTCAGTTATTGATATGTTCATATACATTCAAGTGAAAAATAATAGTAATAGTTTCTTGGTAAGTAGTTTATATTCTCAGATAGTTGCAGAACAATGCATCCGATTCTCAAATTAACATTGAAATGTGTGTTGAGAGGCTCCCCAAATTGAACTATAAGAGCTACAGTAATATTTTAATTCCTTGCTGTATTGGTTCACATTGGATTCTTATTATATATAGTAAAAGTATTTGAGAAGAGAATTCTTTTTTTTTGATCCATACAACACAAGTATTCACGATGTGCAAAGGCGTCTCTTGGAACTTTGGATGAAAGTATTGAGTAGTAAGCAGATTTTAAATGAAAACATTTCTCACTGGGCTCCCCCATTCTCTCCATCACATACACTCCAACCTAGAGAAGATGCCGTCAATTGTGGCCCTTCAATTTGTTTTTATGCCTACAAAGTTTTATTGGGGGAAAGTCTTGAAAAGTCCTTTTGATGCTAATTTGTTTAGGAAATTTATATTTCACACAATTAATTCACGTCTATAAATTATTAGAAAATCACTGTAAAATGTATGTAAAAAGTGCCCCTATGTAATGCTGTTTTCGTTATCAGAGGAAATTATTATTGATCTCTAGGGTCGAAAATAATTATAGGGATTCATCTTTAGACTATGAGGAACTTGGCCTTAATTTTGTAAATCGAAGATTTTAAATAACTGCTGTTCAAAAGATGATTATATCTCATCATTCATATTGCCAATGATTTTAAAAAATCCTTGTTCAGTACGTACTAGAAAAGTTTTAATTTTACTTTCATATGAATTTAGATAGCTCCTACAATTGAATATTCATCTAAAACTTTTATAATATATGCAAGTTTTAATTATTATTGTAAGATATTGTTCGAATTCCTTGAATATATTAATTGGGTTAAAAACTCGTTGATTTGTTTCATTTTTCCGCTGTTGAATTATATTAGTCTCCAATAGTAAACATTACTGTGGCCAGTACTGCAACGATGGACTACCGCAGAACGGCAATTGAAATATTAATGTAGACAGCATTCACTAACGTGTCAATTAATAAATTCTCTGCTTTGAAATACAGTTCTCAAGTTGAAAATTATATTACTAAAAGTTAAACTTCCAAATCAATTACTGATTTTTAAAGAACGTTAAGGAATGTGCTATATAGGATGAAAAATAGTTTTCAAAAATTACTAGAGCAGGACCCGGGCTGCACCGCAGCATGAGATTTACAATAATAAATTATTAAAAACATACCCGACTTGAAATTTTCTTCATCCTTTGATTACTTGTAATCTAGCAAACTCTTACAAGCTATTTTTTTTTTAATTGCCAATCATTCGTCTTGCTCACCATCAACCACGTGCCAACCTACAGGTTATTTACCGGATTCGTCATCATAATTGTTATAATAGTTTTTTTTTCAATTTATCTTGCTTCATTCCTTTATTTGAACCAGCTCTCTATATATCATGAACAAAATTTTATTGTTTCATTAATACATGCGAAAAAATAGTGTTAAGAATGCTCTTGTATTGGGAGAGAGCAGATTGCAATAATGTGTAGCTGAGGTGTTACGTTCCATTATTAACGCATTCATTGTTTGATAGCATTGATAGAGTAAAGTAGATAATGCAAAAGAATCCAATAATCGTGTGTGATTAGGTTGAGTTACAAGTTTCTGGAAGGACTGGAACTCCCTGCCACTCAGATACTTACTTATTTCACAGATAATATGCTCTTATTCTAAATGAAAGATCTGATTTAAAATATTTTCAAATAATTTTTATTGAAAAGTAGTATAGATTTTGTTCTATATGAAGCATTCAATTGTTCATGTTATATTGGAATTTTCATATTGTACGTATTTTTTGTCACTTTTCTGCTTTTTCTTTGTTTTCTGTCCCCAGGAATGAAACTGGCAAAGGCAGATATAGACTCTGCTTAGCATGCAGTGTGTTTGCTACACCTACACCTTATATACGGGGATAGTTCTGGCATCTTGAATTATAATTGATCTAGTGATTAAAAAAATCACTTATGTGGTAAGATATATCACCTCCTATATACATTCACTTGAAGGACTATAGATCTGAATGAATATCGTAATTTAATCCATAGGTTTTATTACATGATTTAAAACACGAGAAAAGAATATTATTCAAGTGGAAAAATTAAAAAAAAAATCATTTTAATATCGAAATAACTGATTTCATAAAACAACACCACTTCTCTATTAATGAGCAGCACTTTTATTATGTACTCCTTAGAATGTACTTCAACCCCAAGCATATCACAATGCTATGTAAGCTTAGTGATTGAATCATGTCAAATTTCCAATCCATATTACCATATTACCATTCATACAATCTATCATACCTTTACTTCCATCAACATACATTTCTCACACTAACGACAAAGACACACTTGAAATGATTTACTCAAAATAGAGATTTGCTCATTAATAGAAAAGTGGTGTTGTTTTATGAAATCAGTTATTTCGATATTGAAATGAATTTTCTTAAATTTTTCCACTTGAATAACATTCTTTTCTTGTGTTTTAAATCATGTAATAAAACCTATAGATAAAATTACAATATTCATTCAGATCTACAGTCCTTCAAGTAAATCTATCAAGGTATGATAGATTGTATGAATGGTTAACCACCACCATTGAGCTTGATCATTGTAGACAAGTTCAATAGTGCCGGTCCAAAGTCAGATTGAAACCCCCATTGAAATGTCTGTGTCAAATTGTTTTTATGAATATATCATTTCTGGGTTACTAATAAGTCTGCTAACACGTATTTTGTAATTCGCTAGCCGGCAGTTTGTTCCGTATTGAGTGGCAATGAAGTTTCATAAATCATTAATATTACAGAAAATTTGTATAGCTTTTTCTTAGAAACATTTTTTGACGATTGAAAATCCACACAAGCAGTTCGACTAAACAGATAGTGTGTAATTCGTCTGTATAACGTCTAATAAGATTTTATTTACGTTTTAGAGAAAACCAAATACTAACTGATTTTTTTTTTGTAAATCATTTCAAGTGTGTCGTCCTTAGTGTGAGAGATGTATGTTGATGGAAGTAAATGATAGATTGTATGAATGGTAAACCACCACCATTGAGCTTGATCATTGTAGACAAGTTCAATAGTGCCGGTCCAAAGTCTGATTGAAACCCCTTTCACATTAACAAACAATCTGTGAGGTTTTCTCACAATTGAATCATATTTCAAATTCATTACCACGTTTTTCATGGATTTTAATTTATTTTATGATTCAATGAGAAAACTAGAATCATGGTTAGCTAATGTGTAAAGAGGCATAAAAGCGTGATGGCCATTCAGCACAGTATAAAAATAAGCTTGTATTTTCTTTAAATGTATGTATTCAATAATCAATAATATTTATTCTTGTCATAGAACATTACAAATGTTATAAACAAACGTCATGTGAAGATAAAACATAGCATTGCATATACTAACAATATATCGTACCGCTAACACATATATACATAACATTAAACATGTACACATATGTATACATATACAAATATAATATAAAACAGTCAGATGCTCACGTTATGACTTAGGTATTCGTCAATTGTATAAAAAGCCTGTTTTTTGAGCCATTGTGCTACTGTAGATATGAACTTTTTTTGTGGTAAATTTTTTATTGTTGTCGGTTTATTGAATAATAAGTATTGTTGATAATTATAGCTTTTGAATGTTTTTTGCAGTCTGATGTATGGGGTAATTAGGTTATTCCTATTTCTAGTTCTATGTTCATGCTGATGGCCATGTCTTGTTGATAGAGTTAGGTTTTTTTAACATGGAACAGGTTACAATAAATGTACATTGAAGGGAGAGTCATGATTCCAAGCTCGATAAAACTATTTTTACAGCTTTCAATACTCCTTAGATTAACAATACAGCGAATTGCTTTTTTGCCAAATAAATGCCTTCTTCATATCACTTGAGTTACCCCAAAGACGGAGCCCATAATTGAGATAGGAATGAATAAACAAACTATAGTAAGTCAGAATAAGTACCTCCCTACTGATACAACATTTTAGTTTTCTTAGTAGGTACATAACTCTGGACAGTCTCTTACACAGATGCTCTATGTGGCTACTCCAACTTAATTTACTGTCTAGGACTATACCCAGCAGTTTAATCGGCTTCAGGTACTCCTGGTGCTCCCTGCTTAAATTATTTCTAAGTGAGAATAGAATATTTTCTGTTTTACTCTCATTGAGAGTCAAACAATTAGCAGCATACCACTCCCTGCAGCGTTCAATCGAGGAGTCAAAATTAGAATCAAGTATGGTAGTGTCATCAGCATAGAGCACAGATAAACATGGAACATTAACAATAAAATCATTCACAAAAGCTAAGAATAGAAGGGCTAGGTATTTTTATTTATAAAATCTAAAAAATAGATTTTTCTATCTTGCATTTCTATTGTAGGTTTGGCAATGGGATAACACTTTCAGGATATTTTGCAGATTTATACATTAATGAACACGAAAGATCTAAAATAATTGATAATATTAACCCACTAAAACAAAATGTTATTATTAGTACAGATTTTATGTAAACGATATAATAATGTCTTTATGAAGATTATGTGAAACATTGAAACTAGTAGTTGTAGTTTGTGTTTTTAATATATTATTTTATGTTAAAAACTTTTCATAGGAAGGGTAACTTACTATGTCATTTTATAAAATGAGCTTCTATATTTGGTTTTGAATAAACAAGATATACTTACTAATGTAATCATTGATAAAGTGAGTTTCATTTCTAAATGAATATAAATTAAGTTTATTGATGTTGTTATAGAGAGCATTTTAAAATAGAAACAAATGAATACGCATAAAATTGTGAACTGTATAAATCATACAATAATCAAGAATTATTTGAATCATACAAGGATTCAAATAAAAATCTGAAGAAATTATTGGTATTTAACCAAACCCATTGGAAACCATAGAATTTAATATATATATTTGGATTATTAGTTCGTCAATTTATCATGCTGATTTAAGAAACTAATATACAAAAATAGAATCGTCCAAGTTGACAAGTATCAGCAAGTTGATATCGAAGCTACATGCAAATAGATGCATATGATCATGAAATGAAAGCACATGGTAACATTTCGTGCTATAGTACCTAAAAAATAGTATTAACCTGTGATATTTTATTGATTTCGTTCCTTGTTATATTATATATATTTCTGTCGCTCTATATATTTTTGTTTTGACTTATTTTTTGAGATATCTGTTAATATATGTATCAAATTTTTTATGGTGTATGATTCATTTTATTCCTCATTACTATAGGATATAAGTTTTATGTATATATATATATATTTTTTTTTTATCAATTATCAGTATTATTGTGGAAGCTCATATCTGGGCCTATAAAGATTTTTATGAGACTATATCCTAGTAAAACCACGATCAGATTTTATAATTATTGAAATATTTCTCATGCTCTACCGATTGATGCCAAGCAGGAGGCTAATCGTTATTTAATTATAAAAAATAACGTGACACATTTTATAGAAATTTTCATAAAAATCTCTGATGGTGTAGAAAAAAGGCGTGTGAATGATCATTGCCAATATAGCCTAAGCCTACAGTATAGGTAATAAAACCAAGTCCATAAAATTTATGTTAGTTTGGTTTGCTTCAGGTAGGATTTATAATATTATGCTGATGCAGTATTTTGTAGATAGAAACATTATTTTGATGACTATATCGTCATGAACGTTAATAATTATTACAGAAATTAAAAAGATTAAATCATTGTTTTTACATTTTCTTGTTTTCAAAGTTATTTTTAAGAAATATCAACACAGTAGGCTATAGATATGGTATTTTATTTGAATATTAAGGTACCCACCTCACTAAGTATCGATCAAAAATGTGCTATAAGACAAGGATAGAGCGTATTCAACAATCAAAACTTAAGCATCATTTGCATGTGAAATATATAATTAATTTTAATGTGAAATACTAAAACAATCTTATTCGAAGTGAAGTTCATAATTGGCAGTTAGCATGTGCAGTGCATGTCATGGTTGGAAACCTTATAAATAGCTAATGTATTTAACACCAGGTCTGGTGTTTTTTTTTAAATCATAACGAAATAATAGTTAATTTATTTATTCAAGTGAGTAAATCTTTGCTTTATAGTTATTGGTTTTAGTATGAACGATGTCATTGTTGCGTTTACTTGATATTAGGTAGGGGATATGTGGTTGCAATAAAAATACGTAAAAGATAGATCTAACTCTAAATATTATAGAAATATAATTAAATAGATTTTATCAAGAATAATAGAATTATAATCGAATAATTTATTTTCATAACCTGAAAATACATGAAAATAGCTAAGCCGTTGGGTTTGAGTCCTGCAATGCATCTTATGGCTTTTTTCTGCCATAGAAACACTCTGCTGGCAGAAGAGCAGTTGCCCCATAAACGGAGACCATAATTTAAATGTGAATGGAAGAGACCGTAGTATGCCATCATCAAAACTCCAGGGCTGACTGATAGTTTAAGTTTACGTAGAAGAAAGGTGACTCTTGATAGTTTTTTACAAAGAAACTCGATATGGTCTTCCCAGCATAGCTTACTGTCCAGCATTAAGCCCAGCAATTTGACCGGCTTCGTGTAGTTTTTTAGGCTAGGATCTATTCTGCTCTTCAAGGAAAATAATATCCTCTCAGTTTTGGTCTCATTAAGACGGAGGCTGTTGGCATTGTACCATATTTTTGAGGTTTTTGTTGAAACGTCAAGGTCATGAATAAGATTTTCCGCATTCGCACCAGAATTGAGAATTGTAGTGTCGTCGGCATACAATATTGAAAAGCATGGTATATTACAACTGAAATCATTTACGAACACTAGAAATAAAAACGGCCCCAAAACAGACCCTTGAGGGACGCCTGTTTTCACGGCTTTTGGGCTAGATAGTTTATTATTTACTTTTACCACCTGTTGTCTATTGCTCAAGAAGCTTTGAATCAGAGTCAGCTCGCTACCTTCAATACCATAGTATCTCAACTTTTCAAACAATATTGAATGTGACATGGAGTCAAACGCACGACTCAGGTCCAGTAGATCACCAGCAACCATACATTGGCTTTCAAAGCTCTCAAGAATGTAGTTGACAACCTTTTCAATCGCCATAGTTGTTGAATGATTTGGTCTAAATCCAAATTGATTGGGGTTGAGCAAATTATTTTCTACAAAGTACTCATACAGCTGTTTCAGTAGACATGCCTCAATGATTTTACCTACGATCGAGACTATTGCTATTGGTCTGTAGCTTTCTGGCAGTTCCTTTTCACCTTTTTTATAGATTGGATTTATTATCGACATTTTCAAGCATTCAGGAAAAGCTCCAAGTATCATAATCAAATTAATTACACATGTCAGTGGACGGAGAATCGAATCGATAATGTTCTTCACCGTATAATTTGAAAGACCAAAGGTATCCTCACTTCTTGAGGAACTGAGATTTCCCACTATGGACTTCACCGTTTCAATGTCAACCTCTTTCCATGCAAATCTTGGTGCAGCCACATTTTTTAAATTGATGAGATTACATTTTTCCAGCATATCTTCCATTGTAATTGATGTAGAGATAGACATATCCTGAGCATGAACTCCTGCACTAAGAAAAAAATCATTCAGTTTCTCAGGAGGAATGTTGATTGTAGTTGATGACTTATTCTTGTGTTTAGATTCATTGTTGATGATTTTCCATGCTGTTTTACATTTATTGTTAGATTCTGTCAACAGCTTGTCGTTGAGTGACAACTTTGCCCTAGCAATCGCTTCAGTGTAAAGTTTTTTGAAATCTTTGAATCTCTCTTTGTCTTCATTGGCACCTCGGATCTTCCAAATTTTATACAAGACTAACAGGTGGTTCTTCATGGTCTTGAGTTCAGGAGTGTACCAACTATTAACATGCATGTTTGAGTCCTTGGCTCTATTTTTGTGGGTTTTCATAGGGCAAAACGTCGTCAGGTATTGAGACAGTATATTCATAAATTTTTGTACTACCTCGTTCACGTC
Organism: Nilaparvata lugens; assembly: GCF_014356525.2. Classification (NCBI taxonomy): domain Eukaryota; kingdom Metazoa; phylum Arthropoda; class Insecta; order Hemiptera; family Delphacidae; genus Nilaparvata; species Nilaparvata lugens. The sequence continues at coordinate 33,931,128 of NC_052513.1, read as the reverse complement.
CCATACATAGAATATCTGTGACCAGTCCAGACTTGAAAGGAATTGACTTAGGTTGTATAACCTACTAGGAGACACTACTCTTATTAAACAACAGTTGTTTTCGTCATCCTGTCGGTTAGGCCCTTTGAGAAGAAAATTGTCTTGACGAATATGAACCAAAACTCCGGCATGATCTGATACAAGGTCTTGCTTATAGATTTCACAATCATATGAATTAGTATCAATGTTAGAAAAAATATTATCTATACAAGCATGACCTCTTGTTGGATGAGAGTGCATGCTATACAAATCAAACGATCTTAGAACATTTATAAATTGCTTTACGTCTGTCTTCTCATAGTTAGATATGTTAATGTTCATGTTGAAATCACCAGCTAAGACAACATACGAATATGGTTTAGAAGTAATATATATTAGTAGCTCCTCCAGCTTGACAAGGAAATCCTTAACATTGGAGTCTGGTGCTCTATACAGACATAGGATAATACAATTCACTGGCAATAATCTAATGGCAGACAATTCAAAGAGGCTGTCTGATGTGAAATCTGATACGTCCATTCTCTTGAATCTCAATGAGTCTCTAATCAAAATAGATGAGCCACCATGCGTTTTTGTATTCCTACAATATGAGTCGGCCAATGTAAAACCAGTGGGCACATAAAATGATACTTCATCTTCATGTAGCCAATGCTCGTTTATGCAGAGGATGTCAATTTGTCTACTTTCAGCTATCAGCTCTATCTGGTTTACTTTGTTCCGCATTGAACAGATATTAATAAGAAAAAGATTCATGGTAGAGCTGTTTCTCAATTCTTTATTCTGAACCAGTAAAATCCACTCTGAGTCATTCTTGTCTGTTGTCAACGAAGTGTTATCGTCAAAATCAAGCTCTATGTTCAATTGATTGTCGTTTATTGATAACTGATACTTGCCGCCATCCATAACAAGTGAGGCCTCATCATTTAGAACAGTTTCAGTTGCTTGTCTAAAAGAGGCAGCTTTCAGCGAAGCCTTGTCGTTTATTTCAAGTTTAAAGGTATTGAATCTTCCACTTCATTGATTGCCTGCATGGATGCTCCACTTATAAAATCAGATATGTAGCGCTTTCCCAGCGAGTTGAGGTGTAGCCCGTGTCGTGTATGGAAACGCCGACCTATGTTACTAATATCTAAAAGCCTAACATTTTTGAATTGTCGACAAATTCTAGCTATCTCTAAGTTTGTTCTCTCTATTTGATGATGAATGTTAGAAGAAATTGGAAGATCATATCTACGAGGCACATTCATGAGTATGATATTCACATGCGACAGGTCATATAAACATTTTTTTAAAGAACTTAGAAATTTTTTTGCACCAAATTTTTCCATATCATTTCCTCCTCCCATCAGGACGACCAAGTCGCGATCTGACATATTTTTGCTCTCATGCTCACAGCTTGAAGCAACATCTTCGAATTTAGCACCTGGTTTTATCATTCCTGTCACCTTACAGTCTACTCTTTTTGCCGTGAGATTCACTATATTTTTACCATGACTGTCCGCAAATATTGTTATTTTCTCGAAATTTATTTGACTTGAGCTGTTTCTAATTGCTACTGGGGGTGACGTAGTTTTGTGAGACAAGAAACTTGAATTTTTGAAGTCTCTAACCCGGTTTTTCACAAGACGATGAACTTTGGCCTGATCCGGACGTGAGTTTGACACATTGAATAAACTTCTTCTATTTTGCGAGATACTAATCATATGGAGCTGCGCCTCGTCCGCTTCTTCACACTCAGTCAACACCTCACATCCCTTCCTAGAAGTCGCAAAAGAACTGGAGAGACTCCCAGGAGCTGGAGTAGCTCCTCCTCTGTTGTTTCCAATGCTCGACGAATCATTCATGAGATTATCACTTGATTTAATGTACAACTCGTCATACCTAGCTCTCCATTTGTCAGTCTCTATCCTCTCTAAAACTTTCTCATTCCTGAGCAACAAGTTGTCAGCCTCAAGAGCTTCTATTGAAGTAGACATCAGTAGAATTTTTTCTGTAAAGGTTTTATTATCCTCTTTGAGTTTGTTAATAGTTTCCTTCAAATCCTGTATAATTTCATAGGGGACAGCCTCCATTTGCTGCTCAGCCTCCGATGGAGCCTCCTCTCCTGATAAACAATTTACAGGTTCATTTGTGTCAGCAATCCTGCTCTCTGTCTCAGTCTGGACGCCAGTCTCCGCGGTAGATTTATCGGCAAGATTCAATAACTTAATATCGTTCTCGATTGACCTATTAACTGCCGCCTCCCATTCTGTTCTTAGCTTCTTAAGTTCGTCTCTAAGAGCGGCGTTTTCACAATCCTGGTTACCATCGTCTGTATGTACGACCAGTGAAGAAGACAACTCGTTGACATTGGATTTCTCCTGTTCAAGAACTTGCACCGGTGTGGAACAAAACCCTGTATTATTTCCTTCAGGCTCATATATTGAGCTTTCTGTTAATGATGGCGTAGGTGATTGATTGATCGTTTCTTTTAAACAAGAGCTTTGCTCATCATTCTCATCCTCCACATTAAAGGATGTCTGATGAGTAACTGAGGGATGATTATGTTTTGCTAATACTTTGCTAGTGATTTTATCGATGCTAGCATTAGTTTTTAGGGAAGCATTACAATTTTTGAACAAACATCTCCATGAGACCTGCAGCCCTGTGGCCATTTCCCTACCTTTTCTATAAGAGAAGCCATCGTAAAGAAGTTTTGGATTACCCTTAGAGGTTTGCGTTATTTTCAAGCTGGACATCCTAGAATTCACCAATTTACAATTTTAAGTTTATGGAAACAAAAGATCTTATTCAAAATAAAAGAACGCCATTGTAATACATAAGATATGACAAATGTTAAGAATCACAAATACAGCTCAAAAGAAAGAAAGAGATCTGTCCGGAAAAGAAAGATAAAAGCTGAAAAAAAACCAACATGTGTGATGTTATGAGATTTAGGATAGATGAAAGACAATTAAAAGTAATCGTTTAAAGTTCAATATAGTTCAGATTCAGGTAACAAGTGCGAAGAATCCAAGTCTGTATTTAGAGCGATAAGCGTAGCACATGGAATCAACAGGTAGATAAGTAGTTGTCTAACTGGTAGTCTATCCCACAATCACTGCTCATAGAAATCTCTGGCTGGTAATCACATCGGTTGTAGATGAAATACAAGTGCATTGATTTTGTTATTAATTAATTCGCCAAATGAGAATAATATTTGTATTATGAATGTTCAGAAGTTATTATTGTAATTCAAGTTTACAAAAGAGTAAGATTTACTCCAATAAATATAGAAGAAAATTGGATTTTTATATTTTTGGAGAGGACGCAGCGATTAGAGGAGAACGGGGAGGAGGGGAAGCGAAGATCGCCGAGAGAGCGAGCACGGCGAGGTGAAAGGAAGCTCCTGATAAGAGGTTTAAAAGGTATATCCTACTGGGTGTGGAGATAATAAATTGATATAAGATAGGGAGACGAATGAATTGAGAAGAAATGAAATCGTAGTTATTTATCACTCTAACTGATTATAATTGTTTATGAGCTCGGCTGACTATATCAGTGGAGTTTACAGATGTTGAAAGTTCAGAGCTGTTATCAGTAGAAACAGAAACAGCAGGCTCTTTTCCCGCGCAGAGGATTGTTGAAAATAGAATTCTTGTTATTGGATAGTATGAATTGAGGTTATGATTAGCAAAATTAATTAGCGAATCACTTTAAGATTCAAGAGTGAGCAGGAGAGAAAATTAATACCTTTCCAAATTAACCACACTCTCGCACCACACTAGCACTTAACTCGGAACACAGCAGGTAAGAAACAATTATTTATTACAAGAGAAAATTGAGAGTAACTTCACCACAAACCATCACCGGCAGACCATTCTGTTTAAGAATGAATTCTCGTTTAAGAATGGGGCTTACAGTTCAATGAGCAAGGAAAGTTGTGTGAGAGTACCACACCAGATTTTTTGACGTGACAATGTCTTATAAATTGGTTTGCCGGGTGACACTTCAAGAAACTGCGTTGTTCCCACGTTAAGCGCTCACAATGAGAGCGAGTGAGAGCGTTCGTTTCGGTTCACGGTCGTCTGGAAAGAGCACGAATAGGAGCAGTGGCGAGCAACGCAGCAGCAATGCCCGAAGGCATTCACCTAGAGAGAGAGTGAAACGGAGCAATCTCCTGCGACTGCGCCACTACTTAGTGAATAGGTTATGTGAATAAGTATAAGTGAATAGGTATTCGTGCACATATTCGTGCTTCCAACCCGCACCGAGCACGCTCCTCCCTCGTACCGCCCTTGTACCACCATCGAACCACAGTCGCACCGCCCACGCACCCATCATGAACGTTACGGAAGATGTTAGATCTTCTCGCGTTCCCCGGTCTAACCACTGTTGCTCGCCGGTCGATCATCAATCGCTCTGCTGGAGTGACGTTCGGTTGCGGAGCAGAGTGAAAGTCTGTACGCACCTTTATAGGTATAAGTGAATAGGTTATGTTGTAGTAATCACAATGTTGTAGTAGTTTTCAATCACAAAAGTAGTATAAATCGTTTCTCAGCCAATAATAATTTGTTTAACTTGAAAAAATGAGCACGACTTGCTATGTAAAAAATTGAATCGAGCACAGTTTAGCCCGCCTAAAGGTGCTTACAGACTTTCGCTCTGCTCCGCAACCGAACGTCACTCCAGCAGAGCGGTTGATGATCGACCGGGGAACAACAGTGGTTTGACCGGGGAACGCGAGAAGATCTAACGTTCATGATGGGTGCGACTGCCGAGCGGAGGCGGAGCTACTGCAGTACGATGGAGGAACGAGGGCGGTACGAGAGAGGAGCGTGCTCGGTGCGGGTTGGATGCGCGAATATGTGTACGCAGCTTAAGAGCGAGAGAGACAGAGTGATTTTGTTGAGGATGTGTGAAGGTAAAAATAAAATTTTGTTAATATGAAATTTAGTGCGAGACTCTTTGTATAAATTAATGTTTTAAATATAATTCTTTGTATAAATAATTTTTTTAAATTGTTACTATTATTTCATCCTTCTTCCTACTATAGGAATGAATATTCACATTAAAATTATTATTTTACCACTCAAAGTCGTTGTCACTTAAAACATTCGCCCGTATTACAGTACTTTACAAGCAACTATTTTTTTGTTTTGAGTTCTTGCAAGTTGCAAATAGACCAACACCCGACTGTGTTTTAAAAATAATATTGAAAAAAGATGTTCTATTCTTCATAATTATTTACACTTCAAATCACAATGATTCTCAAAAAAAAATATCACTATAAACTATAATGTAATGTTACGTAATAATTTATAATGTTTATAGTCTTTCTTTGATAACGGTATGGAATCATTGTGAAAGTAAACAATAGTCTACTCTAAATCACAATGATTCTCCAAAAAAAAATATTATGCTTTATAATATGCAATTACGCTAAGGTTATGTAAGGTCAAGTGCCTTTCCATACAAACATTCGCACAAAACTCTGGCGAGAGGCAGCACTTATAAAGTCAGTTACAGCGATATATTCTGTACAAATTGCATTGAAATTCATTTTGTAAGCTCTCCACGCAACAAAGAAGGTTTCTTGATAGCAAAATTTTCAAAACTTATCTTCAAATTTGATGAAAAGACGTGATCAAAGTTACAGCCACGAGAAATCGAGTAGAGAAAAGCTTAATGTAGTTGTAAAGTGTGACGCTAGATAGCGCTGGCAGCGAACATGATACAAACCACCGTGATACTGTATCATTCGACATGCAACAGAATGCAACAGGTGGGAACAGCCAAGGACACTCCAATCATGGAAAAAAGAAGCAATAATAGAAACGTGTGCTTGCTAATAGTTCATCATAAACACTTTCTGTCTCCAATATTTTTGAGACTATCATTATATCACTCTATTTAAGTTATTTTATATTCACTATGTTCATAACAGTCTAGGCAAATGGTCGTTTTTCAGGAAACAGCCCCGAAAGAATTTTTCTTGACGGTTCTATAAATGTATTGTGGGGCGCTGAACTCGAATCTGAAATTTGCTGAAACGCCAGTGGGCGTCTTCACCACGAAAACCCCCAAAAACTGTAGACTTCTTCATTTCAATTTACTGAAGTTCATCATGATATCATCAGATGAAGAAGAAGCCCTATTAATTACTTGCTGTGGCAGCAGACTGAAAAAGATGAAAGGTCAAAAAATGTGGGTGCATGTAATTAATAAAGATAGACTTCAATTTGGAGAATACCATACTATTGTACCACAATTGAGGAAGGATATAACCTTATATTTTTATAATCTGCATGATTAAGATCATACAATATTGGATAGAAAAACACTTCACTTGAATGGGGGCCACTTTTTAATAATTAATAAGAACAATATGAAAACTTGTAGTATTCTCTATAATAAATAATAATAAGGGGTACCACAAGTTTTCATAATGTTCTTATAAATATTGGATAGGTATAAGATGTAGATATACATATAATGATCTCCAATAATTGTTTTGTGTTCGCTATTGGTCTTGCAATGTATGTCACTGTTTTCAAGGCACAAAAAAAGTGTAGTTCCAGAGCTCACCACAAAAAATCGCTGCAAATGCTTAGTTACATTGACCTGTTGTTATGTTTTCTCAAAAATTAATAGATAATTTATCAATTTAAAATGTTTAGAAAAAATCCTAAATAAACATAGAGCTTTCTTTCCTATATCGTACCGTGACGTGTCGTCCCGGAATGTGAGTGTGAGCGCTGTTATCAGGTCTGGCTGCAACTGTCTACAACGTTGATGGAAAGATACAATTTTCAAGATGTTCGATTTTTTTGAACGGGTAGTATTATAGTCCACTAGACAGCTGATTTATGATTAATAATTCTATAGGTAGTCTGATTTTTACGGTAATATTGGCGTATGAAGGAGGCTCCTTTTTCCTTTCATATATCCTTGAAATGCAAAATTTTCAAAAACCTTGTATATACGTCGACGCGCAATTTAAAAAGGAACATAAAGGAACAAATGCGCAACATAAAAACATATAAACATTGTCACGTGGTAAATTAATACCACCAAATATTTTAAAATGAAATATAATAGAACTATAAAATTGGAAAGAAGGTTAGACCTAGTCAAAGGATAAATCAACTCAAATCAAGTATTATTAGCGATTAGGAGTGATAGCATTATCAACAATGATAAGAAAACATGTATAATTGTGATTTAATAATTATGAGAACCCATTGGTAAGATCAAAAAATTATAAAGCGGCTTACTTATTATTGGCGGATTATAAAAAATAAAATGCATGAACATTGAGGTTAGAGTTACTTGTTTACATTTTGAAAAGAATTAGTCGATCTTGGATAAATCGATAATTATTAGAATCAATACTGAGCGAATCAGCTGATTATTCGATCAACCCATATGACAGGTTGAATTATATAAAATTTACTCATAAAGGATATATTATGCATACTAAAGGAAGTCGATGTGTAGAAATACAGACACCCATTATTTTTGTATAAATATTTATTATAATCTAAAAAGCATGATAAATCAAGAGTATACAAAACTCATATAAAGACTGAATGTATTAACATCGCATGTTAGGATTTATTTATGAAATCAATTTAAGATAAACACTCCATACATTTGTATAAAAATTCTTTTTTATTTAATTTTTTCTATTATAAAGCCGAGGAAGCCCTGATTCCCAAGGCAACCAATTGTATTGAGTCTATTAAATTGAAGGCCAATCAGAGAGTAGCTTACAGAATTATTCGTGGAAGAGACAAATTTTTCTAAAAACCTTCTTCTTCTGGCTTAAGATCCCGACCTGAGAGGATGCACATGGAGTTTAGGGTTCTTTCTTCTTCCTTTTAAAAATTTTAATAAACTATTAAGCCAAACCCTTTTTTTTTAATGTAAAGTATTTGTATTAAATGTCAATTATCTGTGAACTCAGTGCTGTCAAGGAGTTCGTAATTTGTAAAGATTCCCATAAAAATAGCTGTAATTCGAAAGAAACTTATAAAAATCTGGATCACGCATTAGCCCAGCAGTGACGAAAAGGAGCCTACCCAATTAATTATTGGAAATAATTAATTCAATCCACGAGACCGTCTAGAACTTCAATTCAGTGAGTGCTAATTCAAACGAGCTCGTTTTTTCTACGTTCAGTGGGGTAATTAATAAAAAAGCGCTATTCCAATTAATTTGAATTAAAATAAAAAGTCACCACGTGTTGAACAATATCACATAGTCCATAAGAACATTTATGAATTTATTTAATATATGTAGGAAGCTTACTTCCATGCACAGCCCGAATTCATATAAATCCCTGAGATCTCATGTTTGAATATTAACTTATTAATTATAATTTTGTTAATTGAACAAAGTATATTGTATCAAACTTATAGACCGAACAGGTTTTTATTTGCAGAATTTTATATTGATTGGAAGTATAAGTACCAGTATTAAATATAATATATTTATGAATTGGAAACTCATTATTGTGAGTTGTAGCAAAGCCTGTGATAATTATTCAGATTTTAGAAATAGATTATTTAAGTGAATTATAGATATATTGAATATTTTATGCACATATTTTTTATGGGAATATATTTTGTATTTTATGTCAGCATACAAATCGTAGAAATTTATTTTATCCTAGTTCATCTCGTGATATACAGTTTGAGCTGTTTTAATACCAACAAGTATTTAGCAGCACTTAAAATTATTGAATCGAGTGATATTATCTTATTCAGAGCACTCAATATTTATCATCCTTTGATGATATTCATCTCATATACCAGAACAAGTATATTAAGAAATTATATTAATAAGGTTCCAGTTATATCATATAAGGATCCAGAGAGCTTCCAGAACTGGCGTTGTAAGTTCTAAGGAATTTTGGAAGGGTATATTGGTGAATACTTGTATTCACGACGAGCGTTTTAAGAATCAACTAGAAACAACTATAGTTGGTCCTTATTATTCTCTAGTGGTACATGGTTACTGATAATCAGTCATCAAATATTCTTTTATTTTCCGTATTGGTATTCTTCAAGAACTTCATAGAAGCAGCGGTAAGAATTACCAATCACCGGTCACTGAACCTTATGGTGATTATTTGTATTTATAAAATTCATGTTTCTACCACTGAGCTAGAGCTGAGGTTTGAACCCAGTAATTTTGCAAGCCGGACGGCCTTAATTTTTTGTGAATTTATTCGCAAAAGCGGGAATTTAGAGACTGCTCTTATAAATATCAGAAACATCGTATTATCTGTGAAGGATTTACAATCCACAACTTCACACAATGGCACCCAACCAGTGGAGCATGATGAAAAGCTTACCTACTCAATCTCACTATCAATAATTCATAAAATTATTGATAAAACTGAAAACTGCAAGAAGTATAATCTGAAGTTGATTCAATAAGATAATCTATTATAAGTTCTGGCTAAAATAATTGAGTTGCTCTTCAAATTAAAATTTTTCAAGCTGCATAAATACAGACAAACTGTATCACACGAGTTTGATAACATAATTCTCATAATAGAGAAAAGATTGGATGGAAATTTCCATAAAAGTCTATAGTAAAATTTTGATTTTGATTTTTTGAATCTAAATATTGTATGCTGACCAGGGGTATAGATTATTTGAAATATAATCGCATAGCTACTAGTAAGGAAGATAAAACCCTACCTAAAATTTTAAGAACTATATTAGCGTAATCTGTCTATGTTGATAAGCGTACCTGTAGCACTCGAAGGTCTTTTCGTAATATATGTACATGACACTTGAAACTTTAACACCACACAATTTTATCCAGAATAGGCACTATCACTGAATCCATTTTAATATTCCTGAGACTTGGCAACACACTTGGCTATTTACTCGAAATATTCCATAATAACGTCACCATGAACCAGTCGCCAGCTAACTCGCAAATTTCCTACTTCAGTGACCACCCCGAAAACTATGCAGCTACGACACCGGCCAATCAACAACCCCAGGACCATGCAGCGGAGACCCCACGAGAGAGAGAGGGAGGCAGCATATGCTCCATCAATTTCGACCCGCAAAACCTGGCCCAATTGTCTTCTACGAAGATCGATAACGTCGTTGATGCGATTAATTCCGATGAGAGTCCGGATGAGGGAGTGAGGGCGTCCAACCCGGTACCGGCGTCTTCGCAGATCGCTCCAAGCGCCGCCGAGGGAACGGAGAGTGCCGCCACCCAATCGCCATCTGATATCGCCAGTCAACCGCCATCCGCAACCACCAATCTAGGAAAAGGCAACACCACATTAAATTCTTCAGTTGGATATACTACAAACCTCATAGCAAACGATTCTATAAATGAATTTAAACTCTTGCTCAGCCAAGCCTTGGAGGGAGTGACTAAAAAAATACAAGAAGATATCAATGAAAACACTAAAGCCATCCAGGATAAAGCGGAGGAAAATACTAAAATCCTACAGGAAGGTATCAAAACTATGGATGAAAAATTTTCTAGCTTCAGGGAGGAAGTGAGAAATACAATAGATACAAAAATAGATACTCAATCTGCAGTTATCAAAAAGTTAGAAATTCGTATAGATGACGTCACCTGTCAAATAATGAACAGTTGGATAATGTACCAAAGGAAGTTGAAAAACAGGTGGACGTATTGGGTAAGGAGCTAGGCACCACTATCATGGGACTGTCATGGAAAAGGTATTAGAAAATAAAGATGAGATAGAGTCCAAGTGGAGGAAAATAATAATAAAATAGCGAAAATAGTCAAGGAGCAAAGTGACATGCAGACAGGTATAGCGAATTTAACGGAAGAGGGGCAAAATCACGAGAAAAGTACGGCATGTTAGAGAATGCCATAGGCGGACAACAATTGAAGCTCACCGGATTGTACGATGAAGTGAATAAAAACAAGAAAAGTATAAATGATAAATGGATCGCAAATGAAGAACGAGTTTCCAGAATAGAGACCCGTATGGAAAGTATCCCAGTCAGTCGGATGCATTATACACCGACCGAGGTGATAAACGGCACTCAACTTTTTCAAAGTCTTGGAAAATTTGATAACTCCCACCGTCATATGCAACCCAGACCATTTATAGATCAAATAAAAGCCATTCAAGAATTGATACCCACCTCTTGGTTAGTATGGCGCTTCCAACTGTCTAGTCTATTACTCGGCGAGCTGCTGATGTTTTTCCAGAGCCGGATGAGAGATATCAATAGCCTGGAGGACTTCATCTCCCAGTTCCTGCAGCAGTATTGGAGTAAACGTAAACAGATGGACTCACTATCAGAGATTATATCATGCACATATGATAATAGAGGCAGACAGTCATATACTGAATTTGTAGCTAAGATGATGTGCAAGAATTCGCAACTAGACGAATCTTTGGCGGATGCATCACTAGCAAATATATTATCAAAAAAGCTTCCTTACAATGTTCGCATGACACTGGCAGTATCTTCGATTTCCAATTGTAAGGAACTGATGGAACATTTACACTGTATCCAATCCGTCACTTCTGAATCAAGTCAGGTAAACGATCGCACAGGAGACTTTAACCATTCTCTTCAACATAATAGCAATAGTTTCAGAAAAAATTATAATGGTGAGAATAAAATGTCAAATGCCGGAGCAAACACTCGATATCAAAAATACCCTGAAAATACTAGCAGAGGTCAATCGTTTGAAAATAGTCCTAGAAATAGATCTCAATATTACAATAGTAAACAACAAGATAGAGGAGCATATTATGATGGCAGAGATCGCTTAAATGGGAACAATTACAAACGAGATGGAGATTGCAAGAATCTAGGTGAAACACATCAAAATCATAACCGGACAAATACATCTTACACAGTAGCACATACAACAAAAGCAAAGCCCAAATTCTGCAAGAGAATGAAATGAAAATGTACAAGTCACTGTTCTATGTTGAGGGAGAAAAATATTATATTCTGCAAGTCAGAGAATTACCAGTTTGTTAGGTTGGCAATGATTTTGCACCAACGTTCAAATGTGCTTCTGGCCTGAGGGCGGAGCGTGGATTAGAGAAAAAAGATTTATATTGTGTATGGAGGAGGAGATAGTTTTATTTGTGTATTGTGTGTAGAAGGAGATTGGCCAATGTAAGGCGTATGTATTCGAATTGAATTTATTTATTGTTGTATATGTTGTTGAATTGTTAGGAGGTAGAATTCTCAGTAGATTTATTAACAGACTTTGTAACATGTATGATTTCTGATCCAAAACCAACTGGATCATAAAATTTATATTATATTCTCGAATTAGCGTTTTAAATCAGAAATCAGAGGGCGTATTGTGTCACGTGGTAAATTAATACCACCAAATATTTTAAAATGAACCAATGAAATATAATAGAACTATAAAATTGGAAAGAAGGTTAGACCTAGTCAAAGGATAAATCAACTCAAATCAAGTATTATTAGCGATTAGGAGTGATAGCATTATCAACAATGATAAGAAAACATGTATAATTGTGATTTAATAATTATGAGAACCCATTGGTAAGATCAAAAATTATAAAGCGGCTTACTTATTATTGGCGGATTATAAAAAATAAAATGCATGAACATTGAGGTTAGAGTTACTTGTTTACATTTTGAAAAGAATTAGTCGATCTTGGATAAATCGATAATTATTAGAATCAATACTGAGCGAATCAGCTGATTATTCGATCAACCCATATGACAGGTTGAATTATATAAAATTTACTCATAAAGGATATATTATGCATACTAAAGGAAGTCGATGTGTAGAAATACAGACACCCATTATTTTTGTATAAATATTTATTATAATCTAAAAAAGCATGATAAATCAAGAGTATACAAAACTCATATAAAGACTGAATGTATTAACATCGCATGTTAGGATTTATTTATGAAATCAATTTAAGATAAACACTCCATACATTTGTATAAAATTCTTTTTTATTTAATTTTTTCTATTATAAAGCCGAGGAAGCCCTGATTCCCAAGGCAACCAATTGTATTGAGTCTATTAAATTGAAGGCCAATCAGAGAGTAGCTTACAGAATTATTCGTGGAAGAGACAAATTTTTCTAAAAACCTTCTTCTTCTGGCTTAAGATCCCGACCTGAGAGGATGCACATGGAGTTTAGGGTTCTTTCTTCTTCCTTTTAAAAATTTCAATAAACTATTAAGCCAAACCCTTTTTTTTTAATGTAAAGTATTTGTATTAAATGTCAATTATCTGTGAACTCAGTGCTGTCAAGGAGTTCGTAATTTGTAAAGATTCCCATAAAAATAGCTTTAATTCGAAAGAAACTTATAAAAATCTGGATCACGCGTTAGCCCAGCAGTGACGAAAAGGAGCCTACCTAATTAATTATTGGAAATAATTAATTCAATCCACGAGACCGTCTAGAACTTCAATTCAGTGAGTGATAATTCAAACGAGCTCGTTTTTTCTACGTTCAGTGGGGTAATTAATAAAAAAGCGCTATTCCAATTAATTTGAATTAAAATAAAAAGTCACCACGTGTTGAACAATATCACATAGTCCATAAGAACATTTATGAATTTATTTAATATATGTAGGAAGCTTACTTCCATGCACAGCCCGAATTCATATAAATCCCTGAGATCTCATGTTTGAATATTAACTTATTAATTATAATTTTGTTAATTGAACAAAGTATATCGTATCAAACTTATAGACCGAACAGGTTTTTATTTGCAGAATTTTATATTGATTGGAAGTATAAGTACCAGTATTAAATATAATATATTTATGAATTGGAAACTCATTATTGTGAGTATTAGCAAAGCCTGTGATAATTATTCAGATTTTAGAAATAGATTATTTAAGTGAATTATAGATATATTGAATATTTTATGCACATATTTTTTATGGGAATATATTTTGTATTTTATGTCAGCATACAAATCGTAGAAATTTATTTTATCCTAGTTCATCTCGTGATATACAGTTTGAGCTGTTTTAATACCAACAAGTATTTAGCAGCACTTAAAATTATTGAATCGAGTGATATTAATCTTATTCAGAGCACTCAATATTTATCATCCTTTGATGATATTCATCTCATATACCAGAACAAGTATATTAAGAAATTATATTAATAAGGTTCCAGTTATATCATATAAGGATCCAGAGAGCTTCCAGAACTGGCGTTGTAAGTTCTAAGGAATTTTGGAAGGGTATATTGGTGAATACTTGTATTCACGATGAGCGTTTTAAGAATCAACTAGAAACAACTATAGTTGGTCCTTATTATTCTCTAGTGGTACATGGTTACTGATAATCAGTCATCAAATATTCTTTTATTTTCCGTATTGGTATTCTTCAAGAACTTCATAGAAGCAGCGGTAAGAATTACCAATCACCGGTCACTGAACCTTATGGTGATTATTTGTATTTATAAAATTCATGTTTCTACCACTGAGCTAGAGCTGAGGTTTGAACCCAGTAATTTTGCGAGCCGGACGGCCTTAATTTTTTGTGAATTTATTCGCAAAAGCGGGAATTTAGAGACTGCTCTTATAAATATCAGAAACATCGTATTATCTGTGAAGGATTTACAATCCACAACTTCACAACATATAAACATTTAAACATTTAAACATTTAAACTTTAAACATTTAACATTTAAACATTTAAACATTTAAACATTTAACATTTAAACATTTAAACATTAAACATTTAAACATTTAAACATTTAAACATTTAAACATTTAAACATTTAAACATTTAAACATTTAAACATTAAACATTTAAACATTTAAACATTTAAACATTTAAACATTTAAACATTTAAACATTTAACATTTAAACATTTAAACATTTAACATTTAAACATTTAAACATTTAAACATTTAACATTTAAACATTTAAACATTTAACATTTAAACATTTAACATTTAAACATTTAAACTTTAAACATTTAAATATTTAAACATTTAAACATTTAAACATTTAAACATTTAACATTTAAACATTTAAACATTTAAACATTTAAACATTTAAACATTTAAACATTTAAACATTTAAACATTTAAACATTTAAACATTTAAACATTTAAACATTTAAACATTTAAACATTAAACATTTAAACATTTAAACATTTAAACATTTAACATTTAAACATTCAAACATTTAAACATCAAGAGAAATGCCAAACCGTCAACTTGAATCTTAGACCTTAACTTCGCTCGGTCAATGATAATGCAGATAATGTATTGTCTGTTAATGAGATTCGGGTACACTTTCCATTGTTTATGCGCGCACAAGAGCCTTTGCTTTGGTTGCTCAGAATTGAATATATATTTTTGTTACCTTGTAGTCCAGTCAACGAAAGATTATAGGGGGAAAAGTTTGGAACAAGATTTTCAACTCCACTGCTCTTTTAAGGATAGTAAGAGGATTGACATATCAAAAGTCCTCACCCCTGTGCTAAAGGGGTTGAGGTGATTTTAAAGTAGGGGAATGTGGGGTTGCCCCGGTAAGGAGGTAGCACCGGTAAGCAGTCTATAATATGCCACTCTATTATTTATATTATAATATGTATTTGTACTCCCTGCTAATCACGCTAGATGGTGAAGAAGAAGAACTAATTTTCAGCTTGGAATCAGTCAGCCATTACTCTTTGGCATGCTAGATTGTTGTCAAGTGTCAACTGGTTCCTGTTATAACTTTTACATGACTTCCCAGCAATGTAAATACTGTTACTGTTTACACTATCATAGGTTCCATGTTATAATCACCTAGTGTGCTAATCAGGCTTCCATTGGTTATCCTAAATGTTTTAGTAAAGTCATGCATTTTGGGTAGCCCTGGTAAGACACTGTGGGGTGATGGCAGTTTTTTTCTGGCATTCCCCATCACTGTTTCCAATGGTTGTTTCAAGTCAATTTAAAAGCAACAACTTGAAACAACTGTTAACATCTTAATTATTGAAATATATTAATATTAGTATAATTAAATATATTAATTGAAATATATAAATATATATTATATTAATATAATTTAAATAAATAAAAATATTCAATGATGTATTAGTGAATAAAATAACTTTTCTCATACTTAAGTCATTTCTTCAAGTCCATATGATTTATATTTAGATGGTTTAAGTTTGTTTTTCATGGAAAAATTATGAATTATTTGTTTTATTGAATTTTTGCAATTAGAAATACATGGGGAAAGTCCCTACTGCCATTACCCCAAGGGTTGGGGTAATACCGGTATGTGTAAGGGTTAAGAAAAAAATTTTAAGGTACTCATTTTGTCACAAAGTATCTACAAAAAATTTATATTGTAGTCTGTGATATGTGGAAGCCACAAAAATTTTACCAGACAGAATTGAGAGTTTGACCAAAAACTAGAAAGGATGCTGCTTAACATACCGGCATTCCCCAATTCTCCCCTACCATTTTTTTATTTTTCGCAGATATCTCAGAAACTATGATGCATCTTATAAACATTTGTATTTTTTGTGCAAACTTGAAGTTCAAAAAATTACAAACAAGTTTTGTCCTTTACATTTTTTCTATATCTCTCACATTTTCTGAGATATCCGCTCTTGAAGGTGAGAATTTTTTTGATAAAACTCTTCTGTCTCCAAGTTTTTCATATTTTCGGCCTTATAATATTTGAACGATTGATGAAAAAAATTCGTTTTGATTATAAGATGACTAGCAGGGCACCCGTGCTTTGCTACGGAAATTGAAAGATAAAATTATTTTGTGAAACATTTATAATCTGAATCCTACCAAAATTGTTATAATCGTTTTTGAGATTAGGCCACAACTTGGCATGAAAATCATTAAGTCAAATCATTCAAATAATTAATTGATGTGTTGGAAGTGCTCTGTAGAAGAGTAGTCTAATTGCAGCGAATTTTGTAGGATATGGGTCGGGGCTTAAGAGTCGCCCTCGACTTTATCCATTGGCAATTAATATTTCCCGTTGATAGTTATCAAATTAGCAGTGATCATGCTATTTTTGCTTTGGCAATTAAAGATTAAATTCCAAATTAAGTTGATTCGGAATTTGATGACTCTGGTATCCATGGATCTCTTGCTTATTCTGGAATTTTTGGCATAGCCTGTCACTTACTTTTCTTTCCACTTATCCAAAAGTGTGAAAGCAGCCAATCCACTGATTCTTCCTTCCATGGAAGTCCATTCATAGGTAAGAGTCCATTCATGATAGTATAACATTTATTGTGGCTGATTTCACATGTCCTAAACTCTACAATCATAAATATCAAAGTGGGATCATTTTAATGTGAATTTGCATAAATCTGAATAGAGTTTATTCAATCGCTTCGATTATTGACTACAATTATATGATTTCTTTCTTCAATCTTCGCTTGAGACCAAAAGCTTAGGGATGTGTTTATTCGACAGAGGCTGGCTCAAACAGCACTCTGGTTTGTGGACTGTATCAATTACATCGAGAACATTTTGGAGTTGTCTGGCGTCGGGTAGCAAGTTGAACAATTTAAATGACTAAGTGCACAATTGCCCCCTCCACCACACAATGCCAGACAACAAAGGGGAACATTGATATAACGTCCGAACATTCCGCCCACCTTGGAAGAACTTCCAATAACAGAAAAAACAAAAATCACCTATAACAAACCCTACTAGGAAACTAGGAAAAAAAGGAAAATATCTCCACTCCTCAGGGGCCATTGAGGAGACTTATACAAAAGGAATAGGAGGCCCACGGAATGGAGAGGATGGATGAGAAATAATGACTATATACAACCACTATAGATAAAAACAAGAAACAAAGCAACTTGGGAACCTTTCCCACATGTAAAACAAGAAATAAAAACTATCCACTAAACTTATTGAAGTTCCCTTCAATAAGGCCTAATCTTCATCAATAGGGAGGAGACATACCCTATTGACAGCCCTAGTGAGACTTCCTTTTGCAGTCTGTACCTCCACCACTCTCACAATTCCATCCTGTTCAGTGAATATCTTCGTTATTCGACCAAGCCTCCAGTGAAGAGGGAGTAGGTTACTTCCCTTTAAGAGAGCCATACATCCAATGTTAACATTACTATGTTTTCTGTACCATTTTGTTCGGGTTTGTAAACTAGATACATACTCCAATTGCCAACGTTTCCAGAATGAGGATACAATTCTTTTGGGTAAACTCCATCGATTTCTCAAGCTCACCGATTGAATTGATTCCTCTGAGTCTTTACTCTGTGTTGCTTGAGTAATTTTTCTTGCTTCCAATTCAATCTTGGAATTTTCATCATCATTACCATGGGTTTGGTGTGGCCAGCACTCCAGTGGTTTGTCTAACCAATCAGAACCATTCCACCTCAGAGAATTACCAATTAATTCATTGAGCAATAGTCCTCGACTAGCACAATCAGCTGGATTACATTCGGTTGGCACATATCTGAATTTCTCTGTAGACAGGTGTTCCTGTACTTGACTTACACGATTTGCCATAAACGTAGCCAAACGATGAGGTGAAGACCGAATCCAACTCAATGCCACAGTTGAATAAGTCCAAGCTGCAATATAATCTGTGTTTATAATTTTTGAAAGCACTTCATGTAATAATCTAGTTACTAGGACAACCACACAAAGCTCCCATTTCTTCACTACCTCCACGGATGCTATATATAGAATTAGTTCAAAATACTGGGTCCGGCAGTCAAACCTGACGGTTTTTAAGTGGGGATAGGTGGTGGTGGGGGTGACTGGGCGGGTGGGGATGGGCGCCATCTTGTTCACCTTGAGTGGAAGTTCATTAGTTCAGTAACAATGGAGCGTTGGACCGCTGAACATCGTGCGTTTGTAGTCGAGACGTTTTTTAGAAATAATGATTCTGTGATTCTAACGCAAAGGAGTTTCCGTATACGGTTTAACATTCCCCCTCGTGGTGCGATCCCGTCACGAAACACAATTCTTCTGTGGGTTCGGAACTTTCAGAACACTGCGTTTGGAACCACAAGAAGGAGAGGAGGATCACCTCGAACGGTAAGAACTCCTGCTAACGTTGAGGCTGTTCGACATGCTTTTGAACGGAGCCCTCGTCGCTCTGCCATTCGTCACGCCCAAGCTCTTCGGATCTCCGACCGGTCTGTGAGACGTATTCTTCATGACGACTTGAGCTTCCACCCTTACAAGATTGCTATTGTTCAAGAGTTACAAGCAGGAGATTTGGTAGAAGGTTGAATTTTGCTGAAACCATGTTAAGAAAGATTGAGGAAGACCCTGGAATCATTGTTTTGACTTCAGACGAAGCTCATTTCCACCTTAATGGATGTGTTAATAAACAAAATTTCCGTTATTGGGCCCCAAATAACCCACGGGAACTTCATCAGCGGCCTCTTCACTGTGAAAAAGTAACTGTCTGGGCTGCAGTGTGTAGGTCAACAGTTATAGGGCCTTATTTTTTTGAAGAGGGTGGCCATACAGTGACAGTGAACTCAGAGCGTTATGTTGCCATGATCCGTGACTTTCTCATTCCTGAGTTACGTCGCCACCGCATACCTCTCAGGAGGGTATGGTTTCAGCAGGACGGAGCTACTGCCCATACCTCGCGGGCCTCCATGGCTCAACTCAGAGGATTTTTCCCAGGCAAGCTGATCTCGCTCAGGGGTGACATTGAATGGCCAGCACGTTCTCCCGACTTGTCCCCTTGTGACTTTTATCTGTGGGGGTATCTCAAGGGAAGAGTGTATGTTGACAAGCCAAGAAATTTGGATCAACTGAAGGAGAATATTCGGCGAGAACTTCGTGAGATCCCGCGGCAAACGTTGGAGAGAGTCATGACGAACTTTTCCAAGAGACTCGTACAGTGTACAGAAAATGGTGGTCAACATTTAAATGACGTAATTTTTGCGCCGTAAGCTATTTTTCAATTTTTTTTAATACTAAATGTAATTTCCAATTCTCCTCTTTACAATAAAAAAAAATATATAAATATATCTCAACAGCTTTTTAATTTATCCAATATCAAAAACCGTCAGGTTTGACTGCCGGACCCAGTATATTGAATTATACTCTTGAAGGTAAGCATGAAAGGTGTCAAATATCCTAATGGATCAAAAATTTGTGGTAAAGTTGACAAAAACATTTCGTTTTGTAGCTAGACTGGATGGAACCTCCACCCTGTAGAAGAGGTAGTAACCAATTGGATTCGATTGGAAGCTAAGAATTTTAATGGTTTTATCAGACTCCAAAGTGAAATCTTTTGCATCAATAGCGCAATGCTCTGGAGGGAGATTTGAGAGAATGGTAGAATGATTGCTGGCCCACTTTAGCAATTCAAATTTCCCTTTGCTTAACAATTCAGTAAGCTCAGACTGCAGTTGCTTGGTTGCTTCCATTGATGAGACTGATGTAACTATATCATCATCCATGTAAGTAGAAAACCGTAAGGCTTCAGAAGCCGCAGGGAACATTTTTTCTTCATCTTCAATAAACTGATGCGTAGTACAAATAGCAAGAAATGGCGATGATGATACACCATACGACATAGTTGTTAGAGTACACTCTTTCATTTCTTCTCCCTTTTCGGATTTTGTCCATTTTATTTCAGCATTATCCTTTCTATCATCATCTCACTCTTCCAAATTTCGTTTCTCCTTTTCAAAAACATCTTCTCCAATTTCCCTTTTCGGTATGGGTCTTCCCATTGGTTTGATTTCATGTGGACTATGAATCACTTTTAACTCTTTCCCTAAATTACCGTTGATCGGTAAATAACTGTTGAAGGCTATACCTTGTTTACCTGGAACTTCTTCTAAATTATCTCCCAATTCTTCTTCTCGAATCATGGAAACATTTTCTCCAACATTAGTTTTACCTTCAAGATATCCCGATATCTCACTCGTATTTGTTTCCTTGGATGGTAATTCTACAATGTATCTACCAGTATTCAAACGACAAACAGTTGATTTGTATAACTCCTCACAATCCATTTCACTTTCCAATATTTTTTTGTCCTAGGTGACTCTTCTACAACCCAAAATCGCTTCACCAACTCTTCTAAATTAGCATTGGAATACATGCACAGATTATTTGAGATAGTAGAACTCTCCTCTGATACCTTACCCATCAGGCAGTAGCCCCATACAGTTTCTAGGGCAGATGGTGTACCCGCTGGACCAATCACCTTTCTTCCAGTCAGAACGAAGGGGAAGTATTTAGCACCCAATAAAATATCAACCTCCTCTGAAAGGAAAAAATCAGAATCTGCTAGATCCAGTCCTTGATGATGAAATCTTGAAGAATAATTGAAAATAGACCTATAACCATCCTCGGTAAATTGATAATCCATATGCGAAATTTCAAGTTAATCAGTCAAGTAGTTCAGACGTGATGATGCGTCATTCGTAAATTCCCTATCCCCTACATTATTGATCATTGGATTTAAGAATATCTAGGTTCGCATCACCGATAATGATAAGATTAGCTGTATTATCAACCTCAAGAATTAACTGCTCTAGATCAGTAATGAAATTATCTTTATGAAAATTGTGTGGTCTATACAAACTTATTATATTAAGAGTCAGGTTATTAACGTTGAAATTCAGCATAATATATTCTAGATTTTCTGAACTGAAATTGACAGATACTTCCTTGAAATTAATATATCTATATATATAAAAGCGAAATGGCACTCACTCACTGACTGACTGACTCACTCACTCACTCACTCACTCACTCACTCGCATAACTAAAAATCTACCGGACCAAAAACGTTCAAATTTGGTAGGTATGTTCAGTTGGCCCTTTAGAGGCGCACTAAGAAATCTTTTGGCAATATTTTAACTCTAAGGGTTGTTTTTAAGGGTTTAAAGTTCGTCTTTTAGCATGTATATTCTTCTTCTCCCAATCTCTTAATTATAATTGAAATTTCCATATCATATGTTACTATAGAACGATAATCTAGATAGAGTACCTCTTCGAAACAGTTGTTAACTGGCAACTAAATTAATAATTTTGTCAGGTTGGCATTAAGTTGAGTTGACTATATTAGGTTGGCACCAAGTTGAAGATTTATCGCGGAAAATTGATTGGGCATTGCTACTTCAATCCTGAGAATATTATATTACTAGCCGTCAGGCTCGCTTCGCTCGCCATATCCGTTTAGCCAGACGTTTAGTCTGAAAACCCGACTGGATTGCTCTAACATATGATGAAAATGCTCAAATGAAAAATACAGGCGAGCGAAGCGAGCCTGCTGATCTCATTCTTGGACGATCCAGTCGGGGGTCCAGGGGGCGGAGCCCCCTGGCTAGACGGATATGGCGAGCGAAGCAAGCCTGACGGCTAGTTTTTTATAAAAGCAACAAGGCCATGATAAAATCTGCTTGGAGCACACTTGTATACAGCTTTATAACCATTTATTTGAAAAAGGCTACTTAGGTCAGGATCAATATTGATTTCTGATAACAAAATAATATCGATATTCGCATTATAGATAGCTACAATAAATTGGTCAAAATTCTGTCGCAATGATCTAATAATCGGTAGATGATTTAATGATCTAATAATCTAATAAAAGGTAGATAATTTTGAACGGATAAATTTGGATTCTTTGAACGGATCAGCAAGCCAGCTATCGATTGTCGTAAACGTTTTGCATGGCAAAACCATCTCCTCAATTTGAAAATTATCGTCAATGATTGTAGTTGTTGATTAATTAAAAGGGGATTGTAATTATAATTTTGAGTTTACCTGGGATAGTATGTTCATGCATTACAGAGAATAGGGTGATAATACACATTATATAAAAAGAGATTTGAAATAGCAGATAACAGGAATAAGAAAACAAACTATGTAACTACAAAGCACTACAAGTACAAATATCTTTAAATAATTTTGTCAAGGTCTGATTCGCATTTAATACGAATTACTTGTGCCTGAGGTTCCTTTCTTACAAGAATTCTACCCTGAGAGGTCCATACAAACTTATAACCAAGAGATCTTGCCTTATTCCTAGTTTACACGAACAATCTTTTATTAAAAGCTGTGAGATTTTCATTAAAGAATACCGATTTATCTGACGGGTTTCCTAGAATTTTGTTAGTTAGTTTTGCTGCACGGCCTTTAGTAAGCCATTCAGCACGAACCAATTTCGAAACAAACTGCACAATCAACACAGGAGCATTTTCTGATGAATTTGTGGTGGATTTTCGGACAGGTAGTCTATGAGTAGCACTCACATCACTTTCTCTAAAGTTCAAGTTTATTTTCTCAGATATGTGTTTCAAATCCTCGAGCGGAGACCTATGAGTTGCATCAAGACAGTGAATTTCCAAGTTATTTTTTCTACCGTATTGTTCAAGATCATTAATCTTCATACTAAGATCGTTAATGATAATATCCTTAGCGCCAATCTGTTTGTTCAGTTTGGCAATCTCACTAGTTAAGTTTTTATTTTCGGTACGTAGCACTTTTATCTCATTGAGAAGTTCATCATATTTAGAGGTGATGAACACCTGACTCGCCTGTACAGAATTAACAGTCGTTTCAATACTTGCTAATTTAGTGTTCAAAGAATGGAGTATTGTACGAATTTCCGGATCATTAATATTATCTCTAGGGGTTTCATTACCTGGAGATCCGATCCCTGTTGCCCCTTTCGAGTTTTTACACACATGGAAACAACGCCATTTCTTTCGCTCGTCCTCCGACATACGACGATATGTAGATTCTTTGAGACTGCACCCAAAATGAAATTTATTATTACACCCAAAACGAGTAACGACGTCACCTGATGCTGGCAGAGAACTGTTGCAATAATAACACTGCGCCATCACAATTAATGAATAATAATTTAGATGAAAGTTTTAAACTTGAAGGTTATGATGATGAAACAAGAAAATTTCGTTATCCAGAATTTATATAATATTCATCCAGTTCCGTGATAATCTTTCCATCTAATGAATATTAATTTTTTTCAATCAACAATATTATAATTACTTCAGCATTATTTAGTTTATTTGATTATTTTTAATCACCTAATAAATTAGTTTTTTCGAATGTGAGAATATTGATACTGATAGACACGCATAATAATACCATGACTGCAAAACAAAATATTGAAACCAAAGACCTTAAAGCTGCGATTAAACCAAATTTATTAACAAAATGTTAATATCTCAATCCTTATAGATTATATTATAATGAACATAACTTATCATGCACATGATGAACATGTGTGTTTGTCAACGTTCAATCTCATAGAATCTATAAGGATTAAGTTATTAACATTTTGCTAATAACTTTGGTGTAAAACCCAGCTTAAAGATGCATATTATATATTCAAGGTCTTTGATTGAAACTATAGACCTTATACAAATACAGTAATAGACTGGCTTCTCCAGACATCTGTGTAATCACTTGTCAGCTGATTTATGATGAATAATTCTGTAGTCTGATTTTTACTCTAATATTGGCGTATGAAGGAGGCTCCTTTTTCCTTTTATATTATCCTTGAAATGCAAAATTTCCAAAAACCTCGTATATACGTCGACGCGCAATTAAAAAAGGAACATACCTTTCAAATTTCATGAAAATCTATTACCGCGTTTCGCCGTAAATGCGCAACATATAAACATATAAATGTTTAAAATTTAAACATTGAGAGAAATGCCAAATCGTTGACTTGAATGTTAGACCTCACTTCGTTCGGTCAATTATTGAGATCCGTTTTAAACCGTTTTGGGCGTTTTAGCATGTGATAATTTTCTGTAAGTTGTGTAATTCTGTATGATTAAATAAATAAATAATAAATTTGAAGATCCTTCGTACATTGGACTGAACTGCAATATTTTTGCAACTCTCAATACAGTAAATACATTTCAACAAGATGTGCTTTTGAAACGGTTTTTGAAAAACATTTTGGAACCCTTTTAAAACTTGTAAACCGTATCTGTGTCTCGATAACACAGACATTGAAAAACACAGGTTTAAAAGGACGCCGCCTCAATTGAGACATTTCTCAACAGAATTTGATTTAATTTTTGTTCATTATTTATTGTGTCAACCATAATCGGAAGCAAGCGTTGTGTTCAATTTCATCAATCCGACAAAAACTCGAAAATTATCATCGACAATAATTGAGTTGTATTCAATTCGAAAATCCCACAAAAACTTCAAAATAATCACTGATTGAGTTGTAAAAATTCCAAAAATCCTACAAAAACTTGAAAAATAATCGACATGTGATGAATAATGTGCCGCTATAATTCAGACGTCGTTCAACTTCAAAGACTTTTTGAACTTGGTGGGTGGTATATCTCCGTGAAGGGGATAAAATTCCAGGGGACAAAAACAAAATGGAGAGATTCAATAAAATGAATGAGAGCCAGAAAAAGTTGTCAGTCAGTTGCTGCGGTATGAGTATCGGCGGTCAAGTTTCAAAGTAAGTTCGTAAAAGTTGATCGTAAGTCTGTCGATGAGTTGGCATGTCGTTGAAAGTTCAACTTGTGCGATCCTCAGACAAGTTGTCGATTTTTTACATTTTTTGTCTCATTTTGCGCGTGCCTAGGTGTGCATGTTGTGTATTACAAACACGCACACACATACAAACTGTACTCTCGTACTTAGTAATTGTAACCACACACATAAGCATCTTGATTACTACCTGTTTTCTGCAGTTTTTCCTACATCTGAAAAGTAATGCAACTGTTGTAACGAGATTTAAGAGGCGAGCTATGAGATTTATTTCTATCGAGTTCCACTATCAAGAAAACTCAAGAAGGAATAGATTAGTAGATTATGTACAACAATTTTGGAAAATGATTGAAGTAAAGATCTTCCATGTAGTACCGTAAGATACATTTTAAGACAGATTTGAAGCATCATTTGTAAAATTTATTTATTTTTTATTAAATCGATCAGAAAACTGAAGAAGTATTCAGTAACTTTTCAAAATATTAAATTTTCATCACGAATGTTCAATAATCTATTTTCAACTCTTTAAAATATTATAGCCTACATTGTAAAACGGTAATGATTGAATACTTAATACAATAAAATTAATAAAAACATGAAGTAACTCTTTATTTAAAACATTTAAAACTTTAAAATATTTCAAACAACTAGTTTCTGCCTACTTTGGCCATTTTCAAGTTATATTGTATTTAAATACAATATAGGTACCCTAATTCAACTCAAAGTAACCCATCTAAACACAATAACCAAAAATGAATACAACAAAATTATAGAAAACAGACTCAACAAAACACGTTCAATTCGAAACAATAAGACGCAAAACGTTCACTTTCAATTCGACTCGATAAGACGCACATAACAAGTCATTATTCATAGATAAATAGAATAATATACAGAAAAATTAAGCTAATCATGATAATTGTCTTTGATGACAACTAGTCAAGTCATTTCAGAGACAGTCATAGAGAGGTCATGCCCATGATTCCAATATCATGAAAAGGACAATGGATGAATGGGATTCATTGAGGCATTCAAAGGGAATTGTTTCAGGCCTACTCCATAACGATAGACTCAATCACCTACTGTAGACTTATTACGTACCTTCTACTGGAACAATAACGTTCATCAGAAGATTTCAAAATAAAAAATATAAACAATTCCAATAAAGTACTACAATTGGTCTACTTGAATTGTTTAATTACTAGTAGTTCTGTGAACAGATTTTTACTCTAATATTGGCGTATGAAGGAGGCTCCTTTTTACTTTTATATTATCCTTGAAATGCAAAATTTCCAAAAACCTTGTATATACGTCGACGCGCAATTAAAAAAGGAACATATCTGTCAAATTTCATAAAAATCTATTACCGCGTTTCTCCGTAAATGCGCAACATATAAACATTTAAACATTAAGAGAAATGCCAAACCGTCGACTTGAATCTTAGACCTCACTTCGCTCGGTCAATTATAGAAATTAGTAGGTAGAAGCCTTTTAAACTTTTTCGCATGAACACTATCAGTTTCAGCATTAATGCCATTTTCAAGTGTACTTTATGTGAAAAAGTTTGAAGGGGTACTAGTTATTTCTATAATAGTTCATTTAACAATATCTATTTCGGAAAAAGTGATAATTTTGGTTCTTCCCGATAACTGTGATTTAATTAAATGTAATGTGAATATTTAATTAGACAATCCCATTTCACTCACTTTACATCTCTGTTACACTTTCCAGTTTCCATAACATCTATTTACTTTCATCCTATTTCCTCAATTTCCACACTCGGCAAACTACCTGCCTATTTCCTACTTGATCCCATAATCTAGCCGCAACAATGTGGGAAAACTATAAACTTCCTGAATGGCAAAGTTACACAATACCATCATGATCCTCATTCTATTATAGCTTTGGATACTAACTCATACGTAAAGTATAGAGGAAGCTAGAAATATACACATTATATAAGTGGAATCACATTTAAGAAATGTTTTACAATATACTATGAATACAATATTACTATTCACTAATATACTATACAATATTATTATTCATACTATGAATGCCACACGAGTGATATACTGCAGGAGAATATATATATTTAATCATTCATTCATTATATACACACACAATTATTCGATCTCATATAGGTCTGAACGAAGTTCTGAAAATTTGTTGCTTAAAGTGAAGGGAAAATTCAGTGAATCTTAAATAGGTCTAAACGAGGTTTAGCCAAATTTAATCTCGAGTAACAGGTCGAGTATGCGAGTCAAATTAAAAACATCAGACACTCGCTCAAACTGCTTTAAACTTTAATTTAGAATTGAGTGATATGGGTGAAAAATAGTTTGCACTAAGTCGATTGTACATAAATGAAATAAAATTGATGTTATGGAAACATTATGTGCAACAGACCTTATAAAACATAATTGTTTTTATAACATGATACACCGATCGAAAAACGAATGATTTTTTTACAATGTTGTAAGCACATAGAAGCATAAACTAAATAAACAAAATTGAATCTTGATGAAAGATTCAAATCTTGGAATCTAAATTGTAAGAGTAAAGGTGCGTACAGACTTTCGCTCTGCTCCACAACCGAACGTCACTCCGGCAGAGCGATTGATGATCGACCGGGGAGCAACAATGGTTCGACCGGGGAACGCGAGAAGATCTAACATCTTCCATAAAGTTCATGATGGGTGCGTGGGCGGTGCGACTGTGGTTCGATGGTGGTACGAGGTAGGTACGAGGGCGGTACGAGGGAGGAGCGTGCTTGGTGCTGCTTGGAAGCGTGAATATGTGTACGCAGCTTAACATCTTCCGTAACGTTCATGATGGGTGCGTGGGCGGCGCGACTGTAGTTCGATGGAGGAACGAGGGCGGTACGAGGGCGGTACGAGGGAGGAGCGTGCTCGGTGCGGGTTGGAAGAGCGTATATGTGTACGCAGCTTAAGACATTGGTGTTGCCAGCCAATACCACTATAATATATCTGTTCAAAATCAATTATGGAGTTGTGGTATTAACATAATAATCAATGTCTATTCTTCCAATTATGAAGAAATATCATAACATCTCTTCCCATGCAATCAAATTATTAAAATGTAATTCTCTTGATAAAAGGTTGAATTAACAGATAAGAAAAAGGTTGAAGGTTAATAAATGTATGTAGCCTACAAATGATTTGTATTCTGTTGTTGGAAAGTGACAGATTCGTGTTAGTGAATGCGCATGCGTGAGTGATGAGTGATCCAATTAAGTGTAACATTACCACAAGATTTTACGATTACCCACATGTTTGCAACATGTATTACTCCAGTTAATCGATTGTTATTGCAGTTATGCAAGGATGGTGATGAGTTCACACCTGTGAGCGCTTAGCACTACTTTCCTTTAGAAATTTCCATCGAAGGATATGAGGGTGATTAATTTGCATTAGAATGAATGGCTGCTCAACAACTCAACCACAATTTCAGTATTATACTCGTTGGTTTAACTTGAGACTTGAAACTTGAAACTTACAAAACTTGTAAAAAATGTATCTAGCTTATTACTTTCCTTACCATAGGTTTACTTGTTTACCATAGGTGAGGAAAGTAATGCTTTCCGAAAAAAATTAAGGTACCCCAATTTCTAAATTTCTATACGTTTCGAGGTCCCCTGAGTCCAAAAAAGTGGTTTTTGGGTATTGGTCTGAATGTGTGTGTGTGTGTGTGTATGAGTGTATGTGTGCCTGTGTATACGATATCTCATCCCCAATTAACGGAATGACTTGACATTTGGAACATAAGGTCCTTACAATATAAGGATCCGACACGAACAATTTCGATCAAATGCAATTCAAGATGGCGGCTGGAATGGCGA
Organism: Nilaparvata lugens; assembly: GCF_014356525.2. Lineage (NCBI taxonomy): Eukaryota > Metazoa > Arthropoda > Insecta > Hemiptera > Delphacidae > Nilaparvata > Nilaparvata lugens. The sequence continues at coordinate 33,901,769 of NC_052513.1, read as the reverse complement.
AAATATTGTCAAAAACAGGGTTTTTCGCGATTTTCTCAAAAACGGCTCCAAAGATTTTGATCAAATTCATACCCAAAATAGCCGATGATAAGCTCTGTCTCATATCTGTAAAAATTTCAGGAGCTCCATCCCATCTATGTAATGTTTGATTTTAGATTTCCAATTAACAGGCTTCAGATACAATTTAAACAAAAAAATTCAAGTGGAAAAGATTGAGCATGAAAATCTCTACAATTAATGTTCAGTAACATTTTCACCTAAAATCAAAAATAAGCTCGAAATTCGATAGAATGTGATTATTCAATTGCAAACTGTTGGCAACTGTTGATTCTATTAAATTATTCACTATGAAGAGATAGCAGACCTCGTGTGTCTCCAGCGTTATAGTCCTGTCACCAGCTGGCTTAGATCTTTGAATAGTAGATTTGAGATGCGCGGGAACACTAGCGTCAGGTGATAAATTTTCATAACGGCAAGGAAAGTTGTGTGAGTGCGCCACACCAGATTTTTTGCTCAGTTAGTCAAGTCGCTGAAATGCATTGTTTTCAAGATACATGCGTGTAAGCCAGAAATGAGAAAAATACAACTTTTAAACTACCCTCATCCCTTAAACACAAGGGATAGGGATGAGGACTTTTGATATGTTTACCTTCTAAGTAGTCCTAACAAAGCTACGAAGTCCAAACATCCCCTCGAAATTGTCCTGTCAATTGATGTTAAACTAAAGATTTTACACTCAACACGGCTGCAACAATCGTAGTGGGGGACGCGCAAAATTATGAAATGCATTAAATTAAATAGAATATGATGCTCTATGAGCTCATGACTAGCACGGATTTTTTCAATCTAACATTAAAAAGTTATAAGGCCGTAAAGATGAAAAAATCGGAGCCGGAAGGGTTCTTCTGCAAAATGTGACAAATGAAACTTGTAGGCTAATTTGTAAGCTTTAATTTTGTATTCGGCAAAAAATTTCAGAAAGACGAAAATTGTTCGAGATAAACACAAAACCCGTAGTATGGTACTTTCAATCCACCCCCACCCCCTTAGCACAGGGGGTAGGAGTGAGGATTTTTGATATGTTTAAGCACTCACTATCATCAAAAGAGCTGGGGGGTCGAAAATTGTGTTCCAGACTCTCCCTCTATAGGTACCTTTTTTGAGCATTCGTTGCCTGGACTAGTATAGATCTTTATAGTATTTACTGGGTTTTGTTGAAATTTTCATAATTATACTTTAACCAACAAATTTTCAGAATTTTGCTAAACTTTGATGTTAAACCGATTAATACCGGTTTGATTATATACAAATTTCGAATATAATAATTCGTTGATTTAGAAATCCGACTGAGTCGCTGTCGATGTTGTAGAAACGTTCCATAATGAAATAAAAACACACATATATCGTCAAATTCTACAGTTTTATTTGTGTAAAGGACCAAACCATGTGGTCACGAAACCATGGTCCTGTACCAAATGAAACTGTAGAATTTGACAATATATGTGTGTTTTTATTTCATTTTCGTTGATTGAGCTGGTTATAAAATTTGACTGAGCTTCGTTCGAGATTTATTGAAGTTTTCGTAAATTTTTAGCAATGGAATTCCGGAATTTTTTATAAATTTGATGAATGTTATAAGAATAATGCTCATAATTTTTTACATTATGATTAACGCATGAATCAAAACTATTGAATCCAGAATCCAATAGAGTTCTACATGCTATATTGGACAACGACAACCCAAGGTAAAAGATAGTTTATAGTAGTCTAGCAGAGTCTACTTCCAATGTAAAGTCAAAACTTTACAGTTTACAGTTTGGTGCAATATTTTTATTATTTTCGGTTTTAAATCTGATTAAATTCTAAATTTTGGTTTGTATATTTCTGGACTCGGATTTGATTCAAAGAGAAGCAACATAACCTACCTTTTAGACGTTGGCTTACTACTATCAAAATTCGGGAAGGGAATAGTTTTGGGCTAGGCCTGTTGGTCCTCTTCTAATCATGTATTTGATTTGTGCACTGGTTAATGTAAATGAATGAAATTGAATGAAAATAAAGTTTAATAGCCCAATATGAAAAATAAACTCAATTGAGGAAATCAATCGCATCGTTCCGTTAGATTTTATCGTAGCTTTGTATTTTTTCGAGGAACATTTTCTATACAATTACGAGGAAAATAAATCATATACAAGGAAAATTGATTTGTAATCTTCATTCTAAATTGAACTATCCAACTTAAATTAATTGATACATGCAACATTCTTGGAGTTCAACACTGTATTTTGTATTTAAGTCTTCTTTGAACTACAAGACTTGGGAAGATCTAGGACTCATGTGGAAGACTTGTGAATAGACAAGGAAGACGATTAGGGATGGGTATTAGTAGAAGAAAGAAGGAACTGGCTAATCTGTTTGCCTTTTTGCGTCCGAGTGAGCTAAGCTACACAGATAGAGAGATAAGAAAATAGTTTGGCTGGAAAAACAGCATTCAAGCTGTCCAGTTGAAAGGCATAATGCACTCACTCTCTGGAATAATATACACCTGCTGTGAATTAGCGAGAGCAACCGTGCATAATGCAGATTACGGGGAAGAAGAGGAAGACGAAGAACAAAAAAAGAACAGAAAGAAGAAGAAGAAGAAGAAGAAGAAGAAGAAGAAGAAGAAGAAGAAGAAGAAGAAGAAGAAGAAGAAGAAAAGAAGAAAACTGAGAAGAGTGATTAGCGAATAGCGACTTCTTCTAAGATACATGGGGCAGAGTGATTGATTGATTGATTGATTGAATGAGTACTTTATTTATGTAGATTACAATATATACTGGCTTATACACTTATATACAATAGCTTACAATACAGCAAAATTATAGATGAATTTACATAATATAGACTAAGAAAATAATTATTGAACTGTATATGATAAGAAAAGCAATTTGTAATATAATAACTATAGATAATAATTATATTGTTATGCATCTACATGAATTTGCGGAGCTTTGGACATATCAATGTCCATTCTTCGGAAAGAATATCAAAAATATCCTCCCCACTACCTCTCTACCAAAACTGAGGGAGAAAGGAGGAGGCAACGAACACGAAGGAAAGAAAGGGAGGAAGAAAACGAAGAGCATGATAGATAATACTGAAAAGATGTGGAGGAGGAGGAGGAGGAGGAGGAACAAGACAGTTTAGCATGTCAACGTTGAATTTTTAAAACCACCATTAGATGGTTTTTTACCTCCATCACATCAGTAAATACCCGATTTCTGGCGTGAAATTTTTAAATTTATACGAAGAAAAGGTACAGAAACTATTGGATGACAAAAGAGAAGTACGAGTAAAAGTGGGAAAGAGTTAGATGGAAGAGGATGAAGAAGAGAACGAGGTTACAAGATGACGAAGAAAGTGTAAGACTAAATTAATGTAAAAGAGGCTAAGGTGGATTAGGATGATGTAGAGGAGAAGAGGAAGAGAAGAGAAGAAGGATGAGGAGGAGGAGGATGTGGAGGAGAAGAAGAAGAAGAAGAAGAAGAAGAAAAAGGAGGAGAATAAGAAGATACGTTGACCTCACTTTAGGAAGATGATACAAAGATGACACGAAATGAAATGAAAAAAATTCTTTATTAGGCGGAGTTAGGACTTTTAAGTCCTCTCTACCACTCAACACGAAGATGATTTGTAGATGATACAAGAATGATAGACAATACTGCCATTATAGCGTGGACCTCACTGAAGGAGAAGAAAACACAGAAAGAGCAAAGGAATAAAGTTAGAAACGAGCAAATGTGAATTACTGTGAGAAACAGTTGGTTATGGGTGTGCTGAGTACCGTATGAGACTCTCCTGCCAGGCTAAATATGCAAACACAGGTGAAACAGCTTTGGCCAAGAAAATTATAGCTGGCAAAGCAAAGGCAGCACAGCACAGACGTCGAACAACGCAAAGAAAACACAAATCTCCGAACACAAGCTGAAGAGGAGGGCTTTAAAAATATAAGCAGGCATGTAGGTACTTGGTACTTTACAGGATTAATGCCTTTTGGCTTATATGTGCGAATACACCCTCTCTTCTACGCGATCATAAGTGCGTCTGTGTGCGAGAGTGAGCGTGAGAGAGAGAGTCGAAGAAGAAGAGAAAGAGAGTTATCGTGGAAAGAAAGAGTGTGAGATAGAGGGAAAGAGAGAGGGTGAGAGAGAGGGAAGAGTGAGAGAGTACGGGAGAGGGAGTTAGAGAGCAAGAGAGAGAGACAAAGAGTGAGTGAGAGAGTGCGGAAGAGGGAGTGAGAGAGCGAAAGAGAGACAAAGAGTGAGTGAGAGAGAGTGTGGAGAGTGTTGGAGAGGGAGTATGAGAGCGAAAGAGAGAGAGTAAGAGAGACAATGAGTGAGTGAGAGATTGACTGAGAGAGTGAGAGAGAGAGAGAGAGAAAGAGTGACTGAGAGAGAGTGTGTGAGAGAGTGAAGCGCTTTGTGTGGTCTTACTTTGAGACGCGCAAGCACGCACGAATGCCGTCACTTTTTTAATGTTTTGTCTGCTGAAAAAGAGAGAGATGAAGAGACTAGACAGACATACTAATGATGAAGAAAAAGGAGAAATGGAAGAAGGAAAGAAGAGGAAGAAGAGTAGAAAGTGAGAAGAGGAAGAATAGGATGAGGAATAAGAAGAAAAATGTATTGGAGATAAATGAGACGGAGAAGAAAAATTTTGGTAGGAGTAGGTGAATGAGACGGGGTGAATGAGAAGGAGGAGGATGAAGAGGGTGACAAGAAAAATGCTAGAAAGAAAAAGAAAATATAGAAAAAAGAGACGGAGAAGAAGAAGAAGAAGAAGAAGAAGAAGAAGAAGAAGATTAGAAGGGTGAGTAGGTGCGGGAGAAGGAAAAGGAGGAGGATGAGAAACTGGAGGAGAAGTTGGATGAGGATGAAGATGAGAAAGAGGATGAGGAATGAGAAGTGTAGGAGGAGTAGGAGGAGGAGGAGGAGGAAGAGGAGGTTGTGGAAGAGAATAGGAAAGAGGATAAGTAGTATTATCAAAGATGAAGGACGAAGAAAAAATATAGACGAAAATTGAGTGATGACGAATAATAAAGTTTTATGCTGCATCTTCTGATTAAAAAGAAAAAGTTGAAGAAGAAGAAGAAGAGAAGAAGAAGAAGAAGAAGAAAAAGAATATGAAGAAGAAAAATAGAGAAAAAAGGAGGAAGAATAAGAAGAAGCTCTCTTCATGTTGTTGGGATGGATGTTGTTGGTTGTTGTATGTTGTCTATGTAGGTGTGTGTGTGTGTGCTGTTGAGTGGAACAGTAGTAGAGACTATAGTGAGGTCCACGTTATAATGGCAGTGGATAAAGATAGGAGAATAGCGATGCCGATTCTCTGCATCAATTAATTATATTTCTACACTGTCAAAAACATAATTGGCATCGTTGTGGACCTAGAAAAGGATAGTACTACCGGCTTTGTCGAATGATAGACAAGTATAACAAAACCAAAGTTGATCAAATACTGTCATTATAACGTGGACCTCACTATAGAGAGTATAGAGACCACTTTGGCGGTCTGATACTCCGATGATTTGGTTTGGCTCATTCAAAACTTTTTATTCGTTTTGCTAATTCTCCATTTAAATCTCCTTTTTTTCTTTTCCTCCTCCTTCTTCTTTTCTCAATCTTCTTTATCTTCTTCTTCTTCTTCTTCTTCTTCTTCTTCTTCTTTTTCTTATTCTTCTTCACCTTCTTCTTCTTCTCCTCCTTCTTCTCATCCTTCTTCTTTTCTTCGTAATCGTCCTCTTCTTTCTCTTCGTAATCTTCATCATCATCATTTTCTTCTTTTCTCCCTCGTCCTTTCTTCTACTTCTTCGTTATCTTCTCCCTTCTTTTCTTCTTTCCTCCTCCTTCTTCTTTTCTTCTTCTTCTTCTTCTCCATCTTCTTCTTCTCCTCCTCCACCTCCTACTTCTTCATAATCTTTTTCTCCTCCTCCTTCTCTTCCTTCTTCTTTTCTTCTCAATCTTCATCATCTTCTCTTCTTCTTTTCCTTCTCCTTCTTCTTTACGCCTAAGTCATCTTCATCTTCATCTCTTCTACTCCTTCATCATCTTCTCCCTTCATCTTCTTCTTCTTCCTCTTCTTCTTCTTTTTCCCCCTCCTCCTTCTTTTCTTCTTCGTCTGCTTCATCTTCTTTTCTTCTACTTCTTCGTCATCCCTCCTTCTTTTCTTCTCCGTCATCTTCATCTTCTTTTCTTCTACTTCTTCGTCATCTTCTCCCTTTTTCTTCTTCTTCCTTCTCCTCTTCTTCTTCTTTTTTCGGCCTCTCCTTCTCCGTGTGCATTATGCACGGCTAATAGGCTACCCAGCCACAGGTTAGTTTGAGTCGGTGCATTATGATACTGTATCTTTGAACACTGTTTCAACGTTTTTCTCTGCAACGGTTTTTTCGTCGTTTTTCTACGAGTTCATTCAAAAGTGACCAAACGTTGTGAGAGTGTTCAGTGTTGAGATGATGCATTAGCATTTCATTCACCTCTCCACTCACCAAAGGTCAGTCACTGGAATATACTGTAGTGACTTTCAAAGTAGCATTTAGTCCTCCTTCTGGACAACAAACTTGATGTCGTCTTCTTACCTTCAAGGATTGGGCATATTTGCCTGTTACGACTCACAATTGATATTATTTACGTGATAGAGTGTGAATAATAAATTATTGTAATGAGATAATTATTATTGCCATCAAGCTAGATGTTCAATAGTAGATTATGATTTTCCCTGTCTCATAGACCAGGGGTCGCCAACCTTTTTTTTCCAAGGGCCGCATTGTTAATTCCTGGGAGGCTTAGAGGGCCAATAACAAGGAAGTACGTGGAAATTGACTTGTGAAACACACACGACGGGGGATTTGGGGGGTGTAAAATGATTATATTTCCATTTAACTTGACAATGCATGAATTTAGCAAGTTGAACAAAATTACAATAACTTTTTAATAGTAATAAGACAACTTGACAATACACGAATTTACAGAAAGTTACCAAGCTAAAAGAGAATACTTATTTTTAGTGAGAAGATTATATTTCTTTTCCATTTAGAATGTCCGCCCATTTAGGATCAAACTTTGTGGTTCCGATCATTAAAATTGTTTTCAAATGTTCATCTGACAAGGAAGATCTGTATTTGGATTTAACAAACTTTATTTTTGAAAATGTCTGCTCACACTTGTAGGGAGATCCAAAAAGAGAAAACATAGCTTGAGCATGGTTTTTTTAAGTTTTTAGAGTGTTTTTCTGGGAGAGACATGTACAGTCCGTGCAGACCATTTGCTAATATCTCGCAATGGTTGATCGCTGCTTGTTTACAGCTTATTTTACACTTATTAAGAAATGGAGTGGCTAGTAAGAGAAGAGTACTGAACTCACAGTTGTCAAAAATGTGTATAGATATATATTTTTAAAAATCTGTAGCAATAACTCTTGGCGGGCCGGACAAAATCTATCCGCGGGCCGGATGTGGCCCGCGGGCCGTAGGTTGGAGAGCCCTGTCATAGACTATAGTTAGGTCCACCTTATTATGGCAGTGTTTGTTAAGTATTGTATTGTATTGTAAGTATTGTATTGCTCTCCTTCAACAAAGCAAATAGCGCTCTTTCTCGCTTTGCTCTGTTGCCAGATCGCCTTTAACAATGTAGAATTAATATTTAATTAACAAAATATATCATCTTAATCATGAAAATTTATTATGAAATTATTGAAAAATATAATTTCTTGCTCAATAGAATATAATTGATTATTTAATTGGCAAGATAGAGGATCGGCAACGTTTTTCTCCTATCTTTCTCCACTGCCATTATAACGTGGACCTAAATATAGTTTTCAAAACTGATTTAGCAGTTAGGTATGACAGTGAGGTTCATGTTAAAATAATGGCAGTGGAGAGAGGAGATCAAAGTAGTCGATTCTCTGTCTTACCATTGCCTTCTATACAGGATAGCTAATACCGTTACAACTCATTCTGTTAATTCTTGTTTGAAATAATCAATTACATTTTATTCTTCAATGATTTAATAATTAATTTTCAAAATTGAGATGACATATTTCATTGATAAAATGTTCAAAACCGATCCGGCAATAGATAAGAATATAATGAACAGAGATGAATGAACAGTTAATATTACATCATGTATCAGCTACCGTCTATAGAAGCCATTGGCAAGACAGAGAATCGGCAACGTTGTTTTGCTATCTTTCTCCATTGCCATTATAGCGTGGACCTCACTGTAAGTTATATAGACAATGGCAATAGATAGCAATGGCTATAGTTAGTGAAGATGGTTAAAGCTAGAAATTAGGTATTATCGAAATACAAGGAGCATTGTTATCAGGTGGACTTGGAAATCTACATCAGATGGAGCGGTCTGGTCTTGAAGGAGCTCGTTTTCAACTACTATTCAATGACATAGTTATCCCATTATATTAGCGAGCAATTCCTGTATTTATGTATTTATTTATCTATTTCTTTATTTATTTATGTATGTCCAACATATTCTCAGATTTTTACAAAATTTTGCAATATAGGAGGTTCTTGATATAAAAATTCGATTGCACATGGTCTCATTCCTGGGAAAACTCGCTCAACGACATTAAAAGGATAATTCTTCCTTGGAAAAACAGCTGAGACTTTCGTTGTCTGTGGATAATAAAAAATTGAGTGAGAGAGTGCGTCTGTGGAAAATCAAAATATCTCATCCCCGAAATTCATAAGCTGACGTATAGCCAGCTGAAGGCGATGAAAAGGATAATAATTATTCATCCTTGGAAAAACAGATGACAATTTCGTCATCTGTCGATAACGGAAGATGCGAGTGCCTGTGTGGGAGTGAGACAGAAATGTTCATCTGTTGAACTATTGCAATCAATCAGCGAATCTCACGAGAAGTATTATCTGGCAATTATAGATAAACCGACTTGATCAACATTATCAACATATTGTTGACATGACCAACGATAAGATTTCATTCGAGAGCCATTATTTTCTTATTTAAATTGAAGTACCTATATCAAAATTTCAATGTAAATCATTATTTTTCAGTTATAAGTGATTAGTGAGTGTTATCTTTTCATTAAATTTGGTTTGTAAAAATCTAAATTCGAACAATCTTCACTCTGAGGAAACCACGTAAAGGTGCAAACATGAGCAATTCACTTTTAATCAGCTGATGCCAAGCTTTTTATATCTGTATCTTAACATTTCTGTAAAAATACAGATATAGTCAGCTGATTAAAAGTGAATTGCTCATGCTCATGAGGTGCGTACAGATATACGCGCCGCGAACATGAGCAATTCACTTTTAATCAGCTGACTATATCTGTATTTTTACAGAAAAGTTTTAAGATACAGATATAAAAAGCTTGGCATCAGCTGATTAAAAGTGAATTGCTCATGTTCGCGGCGCGTATATCTGTACGCACCTCAACAGCCGTGTCAATCTACTACTGTATTGAATTTGTTATCAAGTCCACAAACGATGATTTCAAGTAAATCATTTGAAGATTACTCAACCGTAAAAATGTAAACCACAACAAGAATCTATCAGCAGGCACCTGAATCAAGTGTCCAACAATTTCGCCGCCCATAACACCCGGTGGACTAGTGGGAGTGGAGGGGGTTCAACTGGAGGGGCCCACTGGATAGTTCCCGCATAGAGGAAGGAAGGAAGGAAGAAGGACATCCACAGTTTATCCATCCACAGAACCACACCAGTCTTCAGTCAGCTTCTTCCGTCGCTGTGGTGAAGACACACCTTTTACTCTGTGGTCACAAGTCTGTACTCTGTACATGCGAGTCAGCTGATCGGTGGTGTTTTTGGTGGAGTCTCTACTGTATTATAGCGCGCGGTACCAGAAACACATTATTCATCCTGGAAGTTTTCAACTAAAATATTATTATAGATACAATCTTGTAAGAGGCGCGGTGCTAGAAGCCCTTAAATTATCCTGGAAGTTTCAGCCTCAAATATTACAGATAAGAGGTGCGGAGCCAGAAAGACATTTTGCTAACATCGAAGTTTCGAAGTTGAATATCACAGCTCCAATTTGGAAAGAGGCACGGTGCCAGGAACGTCTGCTAACATTTCTCATCCAGGTTGCAAATTTGTATATTACAGCCACAAACTTGTAAGAAGCGTAGTGCCAGTAAGACGCTTTGCTAATATTTCTCCTAGAGGTTTCAAACTTGAATATAACAGTCTACAATCGTGTAAGAGGCTCAGTCCCAGAAAGACGTCTCAATATTTTTTATCCTAGAACTTGAGTGAGTATTATAGTCGGAGCTAGAGTATACCTTGCCTAGAGTATTCGTTTAACTTGGAATCCCGGTACTTCTCTAGAGTATAGTGTTATCAGTGACTTATAACGTTTAAGACTATACTTATTTATATTCTTCGTGAAAACCAGTTACTCTAACCTGAAATCACCTCCTGAAACCCTAATCCGTTCCATCCTAGACCTTACATTTTCTCCAAAAATTTCAAATTCATCCAATATCAACTTCCTGTGTAATCAACTCTAATTATCTCTATAAAATCGTCTTTAGTTTGTTTAGAATTAGATTAATATTGGTGTAAATCGATTCATACACCTCTTATTTTCTCAGAAATCAACGAAATCTCCTCCCAAATCAATTCGATACCTTGGAATCACGGTACTTTTTCTAGAATACAAAATTTCATCTATAACAATTATTATATTCAATTCTCCCTAAATCCATTGAGTTTAACACTAGCATCACTCAATTTTTATTTAAAAGACAACACCATTACCTGAAAATTAAACTGATAAAAGAAAATTAATCAACTAAAAAAAAGAAAATTTTGATTGATTCAGTTAATTAAGAAATTAACTGAAACTTAAACTTTTCCTCGAAAATCAGCTCCAGTACTGAAAGGTCAACAGTATCCCTCCTATACCAGTTATTCCTCCTAGAACGACTCACTTTCACCCTAAAATAATAAACTAATTCCCTTTCACAAAACCTATTCTTTTCCTCTGAACAACTGTATCACCCCAAAATCCATGATTCTCCTCTAAACAACTGTATCACCTCAAAAAAGAATCAATTTTCTCCCAAAATCATCCCCAAAATTCATGAAATCCTCCACAAAGTCTCCAAACCACCGGCTCTACGGTCAAGCACGATGACACAACGAGTAACGCCCCAAAAAATGTCGCGAGTGTGTTCGAGTTTCTCCAATTTGTTGAGGAACGTTTGTGGCAACAGTTTCTTCGTTTGTTTGGTTGTATTTCTGTTGAATACCAAGTTCAGTTCTGCTACGAGTTCAGCTGCTTTAGCGTCTTCAACGGATTTGTTCACTAATAGATCAGGTATGTTCTGAATCCAATTTTTTTTAGTTTTCATGATTGAAAATGTTGAAAATTACCTTGTCTAGATGATGCAGCATCCTTTCAGTATAGATGATGTTAGCTCCAGGTTCAATTCCTGACAGCATTTGACATCATTAATGCACCTCTTCCAACTGCAATTTTAAGAAAATAAACAATAGTTCAATATACATATTTGTCTCTAAAATTATTGTAGAGGATTCATCTTGACTATGATGAATTAAAAGGAAGAAAATAGGGCAATCTGGAAGGAAAATTGAGGTGTAAGCTTCTGAGAGCAGTAAATTGAATCAATTTAAAATAATGTATGATTTCAGGGCTACTTTCTTTAAAAATAGAATTGTAGTACCCTTTTGAAATGTTAGAATAATCGAATAAGAATACAAATTATAGCTACTAGTTTCGGTGATTTACACGATCGTCAGGTTTTAAAAATAAATTTAACATGAATTGTTTATAAAATTTACTCTGTTGCATATCCAAACTTTTTCACTGTTAAAATTAAACTTGAATTTTAATGATCTGAGTGAATTCCCACAGTCTGATGATGACCAACAACAGGTCGAAACGATCGTCACTACCAAAGTAAGTGCATTTTCACTCCAAAATTGTTTTTTTAAATTCAAGTTTTAATGTTTACTACTTAGTAAACTTATTAATTTCAAAGGGTACTATATAATACTATTTTATCAATCAATTTAATTGCTAGTGTTTGAGTTTCAATTGATTTCATTTTTCAGAAGAACTAAAAAACAATAGATGTAATCTTTATGATCAATCAAACCCAGAGTGTATAGAATGTGAGATTCTATAAATATTAGTGTATAGATGTAGTAATGAGGGAGAGATAAGTAATTTTGATATCAATGATTTGAGAATCACTACACTGTCAGAATCATTCTTGAATGAGGAATGTTGTTGAAGCATTTATATAACATTCTGTACTCTCTGATCAGACCATAGAACAATGATACATTTTTGAAATTTTTAATAAAAATTTGGGCTTAGCCTGTTGTTTTCTCCCAATCATTGTGTATGATTTATGTTTGTATTTGCATGAAATAAATGATAAATTATTGAGGTTGACTTCATACTGTCAGCATCCCTGCGAACAACATCAATGCTCCTCATTAAACAATGCTGCTGACACTTTAAAGTGAATCTCACTACATTGATACCAAAATTACTCAGACATTTTTACAATATAAGTTAGTATGTCATACCATTTCTCTCAACTGAATTGACATCTTCCAAGTCGAGAGCTAATCTTCTGGAAGCTATTATATGAATTGAAATCAGCCACCCTGACTCAACAGGAAAAACTGTATTCTCTCCGAGCCTTTCGTGAGGAAAATTGAACTTTCGATTTCAATTAGAGAGTTAATCTCATTGTAAGTACATCAATTGGAACCGAAATGGAAACTACTTAAGTATCATTTGTTTGAGGACACATTACAACCACAAACAATATTGTAGTACCTCTTCAGATGTCATTAAATAGAAATTCACTATTCACGCGTCTATTTATAGTGTTTTTTGAATGGAGGCACAAATTTAATGTGGTTGATTAGATTACTCTCACTTCGAGTGTATCTTGTTTGATGAACTGTTTCTACAAGATTTGATGAAAAAGCAGCTATTGAAATGTATTAGACTATTTGGATTCATTAGATTGAGATTGATTGATTGATTGATTGAGTACTTTATTTATGTAGATTACAATATATACTGGCTTATACACTTATATACAATAGCTTACAATACAGCAAAATTATAGATGAATTTACATAATATAGACTAAGAAAATAATTATTGAACTGTATATGATATGAAAAAGTAATTTGTAATATAATAACTATAGATAATTATATTGTTATGCATCTACATAAATTGGCGGAGCTTTGGACATATCAATGTCCATTCTTCGGAAAGAATATTAAGAATATCCTCCCCACTAACTCTCTACCGAGATTCGGAGGGTACAAGAAAATATACTATATTCATTGAACTTTGTTTTTTAATTAGAAGGATTGATAGGATAAGGAGGAAGAGGAGAAGAAACAAGAATAATAATAGAATAGGAAAGAGAAGAATAAGTCGTGAAAAGGGAAGATAAGAATCTAATTCAATTATAATAATTCTGAGGATGATGCCAACATAAGCTCTTAGGCTTGTGCGTAGGTAATGAGTGAGAGGGATGATGATGATAAGAGATGACGTCTACTTTTAGTCGGGATCGACGGCTTATTGTCTCCTTCGAAACTAACTACATTCATGTGGATCTACAAAGTCTTTGCGTAATTCAGCTGCATTTGGACCACAAATGGGAGAGGAATGCAAGTGCAGAGAATAAAAATGAGTTTACTGAACTATCACAGCATACAGCTGGATTCACACAAAACAGTGACAGTAAAAATAAATAATTCTCATGAGTGCAGATGATATTTTTCATACTCACTCGTCCTGGCTGAGAGGGAATAGGAATTCATTTGAATTTTATATTCTTACTGTTGTGTGCAAATCCAGCTGAAGAGTAGAAATGCAAAGGAGTTGTAGAAGAACCTATACGGTAATAATTACAATATAATACATACTCCTCGTTAAAATACAATTATTTGACAACTTTTGAACTCGGTAAGACTCGAAGAAAAAGTAACTCTGATCCTTTTTACTTTCCTTGCCCTATTACCATAGGTAAGGAAAGTATTGCTTTCCAAAAAATTTAAGGTACCCTAATTCCATGTTTTCTATACGTTTCAAGGTCCCCTGAGTCCAAAAACATCATTTTTACTTTCCTTGCCCTATTACCATAGGTAAGGGAAGTATTGCTTTCCAAAAAAATTTAAGGTATCCTAATTTCATGTTTTCTATACGTTTCATTACTTTCCTTGCCCTATTACCATAGGTAAGGAAAGTATTGCTTTCCAAAAAAATGTAAGGTACCCTAATTTCATGTTTTCTATACGTTTCATTACTTTCCTTGCTCTATTACCATAGGTAAGGAAAGTATTGCTTTCCAAAAAAATTCAAGGTACCCTAATTCCATGTTTTCTATACGTTTCAAGGCCCCCTGAGTCCAAAAACATGATTTTTGGGTGTTGGTCTGTGTGTGTGGGTGTGTGTGTGTGTGTGTCTGTGAACATGATAACTCCATTCCTAATTAACCGATTGACTTGAAATTTTAAACTTAAGGTTCTTATACCATGAGGATCTGACAATAAGAAATTCAATAAAATTCAATTCAAAATGGCGGATAATGATTAAAAACCCATGTTTTTCACGATTTTCTCGAAAACGGCACGAACGATTTTTTTCAAATTTATACCCTAGATAGCTATTTATAAGCCCTATCAACTGACATGACTCTCATTTCTGGGGAAATTGCAGGAGCTCCGTAATATTTCCTGAGAAGAATAAATTTTGTTAAATTTCTATCACGATTTTCTCAAAAATGACTTGACCGATTTTTTTCAAATTCATACCCTGTATAGTTAGTTATATATCAGCTCTATTAACTGGCATGAATCTCCTCCCCTAAGAAATTAACAGGGGGTCCACCCCATCCTTGAGAAATTTACTTTGTAACCTCCTTCTCGTGCGTGAGGTAGGTAGGTAGAGCAGTTTATTCAAAAGAACACATGTCGATATTTTATTTGTAGAACAGCTGTTTTGACAACTTTTAAAAAATCCACAAATTTCGTAATTCAAACAAAGGAAAATGTACTCTGAACACAATCACAATAGTATAATCGTAGTTTTAATATTATTTAGCCGCCAATCGGCATAATGTTATTCCCTAAATATTATCCTCGTTAATGAGGCTTTTAGATCAATGAGCAAGGAAAGTTGTGTGAGTGTTCCACACCAGATTTTTTAAGAATACCCTAATAGCTAATTGCTTGTACCTTTCTCTGGTTCCTTGAACTTTTCATTGTTTTTGCTGAATAATTGACCGAACGCAGTGAGGTATATTTTTTAACTCGGATTCTCGTCTGTCTGTATGTATGATTTAACGCATTTAAAGCCAAAAGCGTTAATAGAATTCTATGATATTTGGCAGTAATATTCCATTTTTAACTGTCTATACAAAAGGTTTTTTGAAATTTTGCATTTTAAGGAATGAAAGGAAAAGGAATTTCCTCCATACTCCGATATCACTATATATATAATCTACTCTGAAGATAGGATTAATCAGACTATAGAATTATTCATAAACAATCAGTGCATGCATTTATGCACTCATGCATTTATTGCATTCATGCAATGCATATTCATTGCATGCATTACACAGATGTCTGGAGAAGCCGGTGAACAGGTGACACCAGATACTTGTGGATGAGAAAACTGCGTGAGGTCTACTGTTCACAGAACTACTAGTTTATTGCATATCATTAGACGCTACTTAACTAGTATGATAACAGATATCATCTGATATTAACAGATTAATTCGATATCACTTAGTTTGGAACAATCACTTTCCTTTAAGGTCTTTCTTTTCCCATTCACTCGTTTCATTCACACTGAGGATAGAATGTAATGTGGTATTACATTCTATAGTATTACATTCTATACTCTCTGTTCAAATACCTTGTCATCATTTTCACCTTTTTCTTTGACACAATCACTCATTATCACAAATCATATTTTTCATTTTATTCATAATTTACTCTCGTCCACTTACGTCGTCTTGTTCTGTTCCCTTTTTCTTCTATATCTTCTCCACCACCAACTCTTGAGGGTTAAGTTTGAGAGAAGGCCGACTGCGCCCTAACTTCGCCCTCCTAGATCAAAAATAAAGGCAGTCATTCTATTCTTTCTACTCTCACTTTCATTTCACTCCTATCTTTTGTCTAAATGCAGATAAATTACTCAATTTGAAGACTTTGTAAATTCACATGAATGAAATCAGTAAAATTCGATTTTTCAACTCTTCATAGCTTACACTCGTAATATTCTTCTTCTTTTTCGTCTCCTCCTCCCACTATTCCCATATATCTACCCCTCCCCTACTAATTTTTCAACTTCCTGTCCTGTTCATCATCCTCCTTATTCTTCCCACCCCCTTCATCCTCTCTCCTTTACTTTTTTCTTCTCTTTTTTCTTCTTTTTCTTCTCGCGTTTTCCCACTTCCTCTTCGAATTTTCCCTCTCGGTTCTTCTTCGTCTCGGTGGCTTTTTCTTCTTGGTTTTTATTATTATTCTTTTCCTCCTGTTTTTTACTTATTCTCATGTTCCCTTCAGATTCAGTCTCCTTCTCCTGCTCTTTTATCCACAGTCTTCTCCTTCTTTCTCTTCTTCTTCTTCCTCCCTTTCTCTTTCTTATCCTCCTTATTATTCTTCTCCTACTCCTCGCTTCCTCTTCTACTTCTTCTTCTTCTTTTTCTTCCTTCTCTCGGTTCTTCTTTTTCTTCTCCTCCCCGATTCTTCTCTTTCTTTTTCTCCCTCTTCTCGGTTCTTTTAATTCTTTTTTGACCGAGCGAAGTGAGGTCTAAGATTCAAGTCGACGGTTTGGCATTTCTGCGCATTTACGGCGAAACGCGGTAATAGATTTCCATGAAATTTGACAGGTATGATCCTTTTTAAATTGCGCGTCGACCTATATACAAGGTTTTTGGAAATTTGCATTTCAAGGGTGATATAAAAGGAAAAAGGAGCCCCCTTCATACGGCAATATTAGAGTAAAAATCAGACTATAGAATTATTCATCATAAATAAGCTATAATACTACCCGTTCAAAAACATCGAACATCTTGAAAATGTGTCTTTCCATCAACGTTGTAGACAGTTGCAGCCAAACCTGATAACAGCGCTCACACTCACATTCCGGGACGACACGTCACGGTACGATAGGATAGAAAGCTCTATGTTTATTTGGGATTTTTCTAGACATTTTTAATTGATAAATTATTTATTAATTTTTGAGAAAACATAACAACAGGTCAATGTAGCTTACTGAGCGCGAGGTCTACTGTTCACAGAACTACTAGTTTTATTCTATCTCTTCTTCTCCTTCTCCTTCTACCTCTACTTGCTCTTCCACTTGTTTCTACATCCTATGTCTTCTGCGTCTTCTATTGTTTCTACATCCTATGTCTTCTGCGTCTTCTATTGTTTCTACATCCTATGTCTTCTGCGTCTTCTATTGTTTCTACATCCTATGTCTTCTGCGTCTTCTATTGTTTCTTCTCCCATCATACTGACTATCTTATACTACCGCTCACGCTCACGACTATACTTTTCCTTCTCAAACCTACTCCACTCTCATCCTCATCCTCCTCCCACTCCTCCTCACCCTTCTTCTTCTTCTCCTGAGCACCTGTTTCGTCCTCTTGTTCTTCCACTTGTGCATCAGCAGCCTTGACTTTGACTTTGCGTTGCCGACTTGGTCCAACTTGTATATAAGACAGGCCACAGGCCACCAACCAAGTCCTCACCCTACTATTACTATATACTCCACACTAAATTACTGTATATACTACCAACTTACTTCATTGGTCTCCAGTCTACTATTACTATATACTCCTTACTATATTACTATATATATATATCCTACAATCAACAAGCTGCAAGGAACTGCTCTACTATTACTATATTATTTTATTTCACTATACACTAAACTAATACTGCAAATCCCCTGGCTATTATCACTATATTCTCAAACGATATTACTCCAACTAGCTTCAAGTCTCCAGGCTGTTATATACTGTAAAAACTATAATACTATATTACTATATATTCTCTAACTATTAATGTATACTATATTACTATATAGTATGCCGCGGCGCATCAAGGAGGCGGCCGATTCACACGCATAACTAACTACTATTAACTGTGCGCGTGTGTGGATCCTTTCTGGGTGGTCGGTGACATCTAAAAATCAATACTTTCTGCCAAAACTGGACTGTCTCTAGCTCTTATTTTATAATAAATTATCAACACTATGTTTTTTACTGATGGAAATTACTGAGATGTTGCAATTATTCAAATGCTAATGAAATTGATTATTATTATTATTAAACTAAAATCCAAATTAAATGCTGTTGTTTCACCCCGAAGACATTCCCGGGCTGACAAATAATTTCTGAATAGTAGGGCTCATCGAATTTCCAACTAGCTGTTTATCCTGTTGTCAATATTTGAGTAGCAGAAGTCTTCGTGGTGATTTACAGCTTTTAATTTGGATTTTCGTTGAATAATAATAACTTTTTTTCTGTTTCTCAGGAAGATGATTCTGGGTTAATTATTATTCATTTCAGTCTCAAATAATTCGATAATTTATTTATTAATAATGTCCGGTTGCAGAAACTGTTTTCTATTTTTTCTGTGTCCCAGGAGGTGAAATCTAGATTGATAGTTTCTGATAGATATAATATGAATTAATAGGGCGTGGTTGCACAAACATTTCATTAAATTTAACTGTGCTTAACTGCTGATTGGAGACTTCATCCGCTACTCTCATTGGTTCTCGTAGCGTTTAACTGTCATTTATTCAATCACGGTTAAAAATTGATGAACTTTTGTGCAACCGGGAGAAGGTTTATCGAATGTTCAGAATAACGACTGAATACCTTTTTCTACAAGAATGCCTTGTCTATGGGAGTGCTGGTACTAAAATAATTCATTATAATTAACACATTATATATTTGGTTACTGCTTGTAAGTTTTGCAAACATTTGTTCTCTCATGATTAATATTAATGAATCTCACTCATCTTTTGAAATCGAACATAATTTAAACTTATTATGATTTCCCCATCATGAGCTATCAATAAGATGGAAGTCAA